>NW_025214755.1:0-3973 GCF_004010195.1 Chiloscyllium plagiosum | reverse complement strand
CAGTTCAGTTAAAGTTCCTAAGGTGAGTAGGACATGTGACCAGCTTGCTGTCTGCGGCTTCAGTCGCGCAATTGTTTAGCGCCTGCTACTTAAAGGTGCGTAAAATGCCACGTTTGTAAGTTCAATGCTTATCTAAAGATGCTGTTACTGACATTGACAAGGGATTATTAGCGCATCAAACTAAAACGCAGTTGAAATCAATGTTGACTAAAGTAGCATTTATTTGAAAACTCCAGTTTCACATTTCTGTCAATTATTACCTGAAAAGCTGCAAATATTCCCCAGATGAATATCCATCCGTGTATAGGGAAACAGGTGAAATTTTAGCTTGATGACCTTTCTCAAATTGCTCAGCCTGCACTGGATTACATTCTGGGAAAGTCTGTTTAACTCATTTCATATCATTCCATTTCCTGCAAACACGCACAACTCATTATCCAATCGAAAGTATTAGATTTATCTCTTTGGGGAGTTTGAGTGTTGTCAGTAAATCTGGCAAAGGCATACCAAGTAGTTTTGCTGTTGGGAGGAGCAGAGGGTGCAAACTGGGATAAGGTCGAGTCTTGTCACAGAGGTTTTCAAGCGGAGGTCAGTGAGTGTTAAATGGACTCACTCTCCTTTCCAGTGATTGTGACCAAATGTTCAAGGCTACAGATGGCAACGATAATGGTGTTTTACATCTACAGGCCAAATCTTACTCACTAGAGGCACCATAGTATTACAGATCAGGAGAGCGGGATAGATGATGATCCTTATGCAAACCTGAGACGGTGGGAGAAATAATCCCATGCTGTTGGTCTCACTTATATCATAACTAGTTAGTCAGCGGACTGAGCTAACCGACTTCCATCCAATACAGATTTAAACCAAACAGCTCAGTGTATTTACAATATATAATATTTCATGTAGAATAAGCTGTAACACCTATCAACACCAGCAGCTCTTCTTATACCTAACATTTTCAGTTGCAGGTATTATGCAAATTCTTTCCGATGAATGTTATCCACTTCGAGAGTATGTCCCTTTTGCCTCGCCATCCAGGTAGCCCAGAATCTCTGTCGCAGTTAAATTCAGTCCCTGTGTGTCTGCACACGATTTTTGAAATATAATGGAATCAGCTCCTAAAATGTTTTAATTTCTGAAAATTCATCTCCGATTTCAATAATTCTCAGAATAAAAAAATCTGCTCCAAACGTCTTCATCATTCCCCGTTGGTTTTGAAGCTCCAACTTCTACTTTTCACTCACCTAAACGAAGGAATTTCCCTCAGATTTACTCTTACCAACGTCATATCACCTGGACAACCTCCCTTCAGACACCTCCCTTCAGACACTTCCTGATTTTTCCCGCATGGTTCTTTATCTATCTCACCTTCCCACTAAATCTGTTCTTTCCTTTTCTAGTGGTGTTATCTCAAAGTAACCGTCATGTCTGTCTTTTTTATCGACTTTGTATCAAGTGAACTCTGACCGTGACCTTCCTAACGTCTTTATATTCCAGTAAATGCTGCCGTGTCTTTCACCATGCCTTTATATCCCTGTAAATTTCAACCTGAGAAAGAATGCTGGGTCCAATTCAACGCACGAAAACTCATCACTAAGCTGTGCGATCTTATTACCGACGTAGGAAAGGTGGAAGCAATTTCAATTACAGCTGAACCGATTGGCTGCAGCAGCATCGGGTCAAATCCCAGTCACATACGTGACTGTTGTTCTTATATTTATTTCTTCTCTACGTGTGCTGAAGTAACACAGTGAGGGAGCAATTGCTGTTGTCAGACATACATGTAGGGGCGTATTAAATACTGAAGCTGTGAGATCCGAGCAGATTTTATTTCCATAGTCCATTCACTGTTCGAATCTCAGGCTCAGGAATTTGTAAGAGAGCGAATTTAAGCGAAAATTGAGCAGGGGCGTTTACCCCATGACGTAACACGAGTTTTTGCGGTTGCTCTGTTGTTCACCTCATTTGTGTGTCTTGCATCATTGAGGATTTTGAAGTTGTCCTCTCTATACAAAAGGCCCGTGCTTTTGCAACATTGTACAAAAGATACAGTCCAATAACAGCCGATGCTGAGTCAGTTTACTTATCCAAATACTGACCCCTGGGAACAGCACTGTGCACTCTCCTCGACTCTGGAAAACAACTTCCTCACAGATAATGTTACATTCCCGCTCTCATGGCTCTTTTCATTCAATCGGCTTCTGTTTTTCACGGAATCCGACTAAATAGATCTTGTCACTGTGTCATTTCTTTCCATGTGGTCAGATCTTGTGAACAGAATATCGCAGTGGGAGTGCCCTGGGCCCATAACCCAGAGGTCAGACCATACTCAGGGAACCGTACTCTGCTCTTGATCATTTCATGAACACCAGGAGAAATATCTATGCTCTTCAAAATTTGCTCATCTGTTTTAAGAAGCAAGATCAGCAGTTCCTGGTTCCTGCTTTTGTCGCCACAGGACCAAGATTGTAAATGCTGGAAGCAGTCGAGACTGTCCGCTCTCCCACATCCAATTTATACCCAGGTTGTGTTAAGATGTTGGTCTGAATCGCTTCCTTCTCTTCCCTGTCACTCTGGGATGATGTGAGCTATGAAATCTTTGATGTGAACTGGAGGCAACGTGGAAAAATGTATACACATCAGCTGCGTGAGCGACGGGACTCGCTGTAGTAACATGCCATGCTGATTCAGACAGCAGAAGCCTCCCTGTGACTTCGAGAAGCACACATACTGTTCCCGAACAATGGGGAGAGATTCACTCTTTCCTCGCAGTTCTGCATTTTCTATCTGTCTCAGATGGCATTATTTTCCCAAAAGAAGATGATTTCATGTGCGTGCACGATCTCCCTTTTCAACACTTTTCCAGAATTTCCATACTTCCCATTCCCGCCAGACGCCTATTCCGCTCCACAAACCCGTGTTTGATAGGGAGCTGAAGACCGCGTTCAAGCTGCTCTCCACCAACACTGCGTGACAATGGAAGATGTGTTCGTCCAGTTATCAATGAAGACCGCCCTGTTCCGGGAAATCAGCTCGCACAGCCTCCTGGGAGAAGCGGGTGAGAATGGAAAGGAGCTGTTATTAAAACTCTGTGCTTCTTTCACTCTGAAACAGCAGAAATAGCCTTAGTTAACCAAAAAACTCACATGATTTATGGTTACCACGTCTGGTGCCGTTCTTGTTCGTTTGTATCGGGTGTGATATTGCCTCAGACAGGTGACATACGTGCGAGAGCTCTCGGGTACACCTTGCAGATGAGCCTTGGGATTTTGCACACTACTTCATTTTTGACTGAGAAGATATGATTTCGATGAGATTGGTTTCAGATAAAGATTCCAAAGCTTGAAAACATACACAAGCAAGTTCAACAACCGCTTCTTCTCGGCCGTTGCTGCTCTGAGAAATGGATTGTCTGACTTGAAATAATGCTGATCTTGTCAAGGCGTATTTTGTTGACCGCACGTCCTAAACGTAGTAACCTGAATTCCTGAGTCTGGGCAAATTTTATTTTTTCTCACGCTGTGATCTGCATGTCCTTTATTACTATGATCTGCCTTTACCAATCGCAAATAAAGGTTTCTACTGTACTTCGGTCCATGTGACAATCAATCAATCAAAGCACAGTCATTTCCTCATTGCGTGGAGCCAGCAGAGCGAAGGTGAGCTGCATGGCCTGTCTGAAGTGTGACACGTTTGGTGATTCTGATTGCATTTGCAATTAAAACAGCAGAATTGGGGAAGTTACAGAGTGGTTATATTGACACAGCCGGGACTCATCTGTGCCACAGTCTATCACACAATAACAGTGAAGATCTTTTGACGTCACCCTGGAAGGTACATGCTACAAAATCCTGAAGACTGCGGGAAACTGCTGTGGTCAGCGCTAACAGAGCGGCCCAGAGGGATAGTGGTGGGCGCATAATCCAGAAATTAATTGTCGATGACAATTCCAGCTTTCAGTTTCGCTGCC
>NW_025214754.1:48640-50138 GCF_004010195.1 Chiloscyllium plagiosum | reverse complement strand
AGTGCTTCCAAATAAACCTGTTGGACTATAACCTCACATTGTGTGATTTTTAACTTAATTAACAAGAACACATTTTGTGCACCCACACTATCGCTAGCATGTCTCAACATTCATTCCTTCCAGTCAAATAGCCCTCCTCATCCATTTAAGACTAAGATGAGGAGAAACTTCTTCAATCAAAGGATTTTGTGAACATTTAGAATTTTCCCTCCCCGGGGGTAGTAGTGAAAGCTCCATCACTGAATATATTTAAAACTGGGATTGAGAAGATTTCTGTGTTCTAAGGGATGAAAGGATACAGGAAGCAGGTGGGGAAGTGTTGTTGAAGCCTTGATCATATTGGATAGCAGAACCGGGGGCCGAATGGCCTTCTTTTAATTTTATCTCTTGTTTGCTTAAGTTTACTAAAAAGGTGCAACCAAAGGTTGTTGAAAAATATTGCCTTTCATCTCAAGGTCATCAGAAAGTTGATGGGAGGAAATTACACTGCTGATGTGGATATCCTTGGTCAGGCCCCACTTAGAGTCCTCCGTTTGGTTCTTGGAACTACAATCCACATTGGTTATGTTGCCTTTGGGGTTCATTCATCTGAATAATACAAAGCCTCAGAGGGACTGCGATCTCTTGACTACAGAGCATTAAGAAGGTGACCTGTTCACAAAGTATTTAACTGTGAAAAGGATTTGTGAGGGGCAGATGAAGCAAAATGATTTCCTCCGACAGATCAATCAATAACAAGAAGGGGGGTAATCTTAGAATCGCAGCTAGGTTGTTTAGGAGGGAAATCAGGACATGCTTGCTTCACCCTGTGGATAGCAGAAATATTCACTGCCTTCCCACAGACAGCTATGGAGTAATTGGAGCAATGCGATTTTTGTTAAGTTAGCTGATGGGGATATGAAGCCAAGACAAGAACACGGAGAAGTGTAAGATCAGCAATTGGAATGGAATTTAACCAGCTATTGAATGCGAGGCAGAACCAAGGGGTTTAATGGGCACCTGATGTTAGCTGTGGCTCCATTGGTAGCTTTCTCTTATCACAAGGCGTGTCCCTTTTTTCTCTAAAAGCTGTTCCTTGGCTTATGCCCGAAACGTCGATTCTCCTTCTCCTTTGATGCTGCCTGACCTGCTGCGCTTTTCCAGCAACACATTTTTAAGCTCTGATCCCCAGCATCTGCAGCCCTCACTTTCTCCAAGGAGACTCCATCCTTGATTTGTTTCAGAGGGGCAATGAACTAGGCCGGACTCTGATTAGTCTGGTTTAGTACAGAGATGAAAAAGATTTTGAGAGGCCTTTTGCTTATATGTAAACAGATGGGACTTCAGGCCAAAGTGGTCATGTTTTAGAAGTGAAAATGTGTTGCTGGAAAAGCGCAGCAGGTCAGGCAGCATCCAGGGACCAGGAGAATCGACGTTTCAGGCATAAGCCCTTCTTCAGGAATGAGGAAAGTGTGTCCAGCAGGCTAAGATAAAAGGTAGGGAGGAGGGACTTGGGGGA
>NW_025214754.1:17308-25098 GCF_004010195.1 Chiloscyllium plagiosum | reverse complement strand
GGCAGAGAGGTCAGGAAGAAGATTGCAGGTTAGGAAGGTGGTGCTGGGTTCAAGGGTTGGGACTGAGACAAGGTGGGGCAAGGGGAAATGAGGAAACTGGAGAATTCTGCGTTCATCCCTTGTGGTTGGAGGGTTCCTAGGCGGAAGATGAGGCGCTATTCCTCCAGCCATCATGTTGCTATGGTCTGGCGATGGAGGAGTCCAAAGACCTGCATATCCTTGGTGGAGTGGGAGGGGGAGTTGAAGTGTTGAGCCACGGGGGGTTGGGTTGGTTGGTCCGGGTGTCCCAGAGGTGTTCTCTGAAACGCTCCGCAAGTAGGCGGCCTGTCTCCCCAATTTAGAGGAGGCCATATCGGGTGCAGCGGATGCAGTAAATGATGTGTGTGGAGGTGCAGGTGAATTTGTGGCGGATATGGAAGGATCCCTTGGGGCCTTGGAGGGAAGTAAGGGGGGAGGTGTGGGCGCAACTTTTGCATTTCTTGCGGTTGCACTGTATGCCTACTTAATAACCCTACCAACCCTATCAACTTGGGTGGCAACTTTCAGCGATCTATGTACATCTGTGCCATCTCTCAGCCCAGCTCTGCAGCTTATCTATGTCCCTCTGTAATCTGCAACATCCTTCAGCACTATCCACAACTCCACCCACCTTAGTGCCATCTGCAAATTTACTAACCCATCCTTCTATGCCCTCATCCAGGTCATTTATAAAAATGACAAACAGCAGTGGCCCCAAAACAGATCCTTGCGGTACCCCACTAGTAACTGGACTCCAGGATGAACATTTCCCATCAACCACCACCCTCTGTCTTCTTTCAGCTCGTCAATTTCTGATCCAAACCACTAAATCCCCCTCAGTTCCATGCCTCCATATTTTGTGCAATAGCCTACCGTGGGGAACCTTATCAAACGCCTTGCTGAAATCCACATCAACCACTTCACCCTCATCCACCTGGTCTCCTTCTCAAAGAACTCAATAAGGTTTGTGAGGCACAGCCTACCCTTCACAAAACCGTGCTGACTATCCCTAATGAGTTTATTGCTTTTTTAGATGATTATCAATCCTATCACTTGTAACCTTTTCTGACACTTCACCCACAACTGAAGTAAGGCTTACTGGTCTATAATTACCAGGGTTGTCTCTACTCCCCTTCATGAACAAGGGGATAACATTTGCTATCCTCCAGTCTCCTGGCACTATTCCTGTAGACAATGACGACATAAAGATCAAAGCCAAAGGCTCTGCAACCTCCTCCCTGGCTTCCCAGAGATAAGCTGCAGAGCTGGGCTGAGAGGTGGCAAATGGAGTTTAATGCAGAACAGTGTGAGGTGATTCACTTTGGAAGGAGTAAGAGGAATGCAGAGTACTGGTTAATGGTAAGGTTCTTGGTAGTGTAGATGAGCAGAGGAATCTCAGTGTCCATGTATGGAAATCCTTGAGAATTGCCACCCAGGTTAATAGGGTTGTTAAGAAGGCATACAGTGTGTTACCTTTTATTGGTAGAGGGATTGAGTTTCAGAGCCAAGACATTATGCTACAGCTGTACAAAACTCTGGTGCGGCTATACCATTGTGGACAGTTCTGGTTACTGCATTATAAGGAGGATGTGGAAGCTTTGGAAAGCGTTCAGAGGAGATTTACTAAGATGTTGCCTGATATGAAGAGAAGGCCTTATGAGGAAAGGCTGAGGGACTTGAGGCTGTTTTCATTAGAGAAGAAGCCAAGGAGGTGAATTAATTGAGACATATAAGATAATCAGAAGGTAAGATAGGGAAAGCCTTTTGCCTCAGATGGTGGTGGTGAGCACGAGAGGAGATAGCTTTAAATTGAGGGGTGATAGATATAGGACAGATGTCAGAGGTAGTTTCTTTATTCAGAGAGTAATGGGGGCGTGGAATGCTCTGCCTGCAACAGTAGTAGACTCGTAACTTTATGGGCATTGGATAAACATATGGACGAAAATGGAATAGCATAGGTTAGATGGGCTTTAGATTGGTTCCACAGGTCGGCACAACATCGAGGGTCGAAGGTGCTGTACTGCTCTGTAATGTTCTATGTTCTATATAATGCTGACATAAAGATCAAAGCCAAAGGCTCGGCAATCTCTCCCTGTTTTCCAGAGTATCTGAGGATAAATCCCATCCGGCCCAGGGGACTTACCTATTTTCACACTTTCCAGAATGGCTAACACCTCCTCCATGTGAACTTCAATCCCATCTAGTCTCGTAGCCTGTATCTCAGTATTCTCTTCCATTACACTATCTTTTTTCAGTTTGCACATTGACAAAAAAAATTCATTTCGTGCTTCCCCTATCTCCTCTGACTCCATGCATAACTTCCCATGACTGTCCTTGACTGGCCCTAATCTTAATCGATTCATTCTTTTATTCCTGATATACCTGTAGAAAGCTTTTGTAATTTTCCTTGAACTTATCTGCCAACAACTTCGCATGTCCCTTCTTGGCTCTTCTTAGCTCTCTCTTTAGGTGTTTCCTGACTAACCTGTAACTCTCCAGCACTCTAACTGAGCCTTCACGTCTCATCCTAACATAAACTTTCTTCTTCCTCTTGACAAGAGATTCAACTTCTTTAGTAAACCACAGCTCCCTCGCTCGACCACTTCCTCCCTGCCTGACAGGTACATACTTATCAAGGACACGCAGTAACTGTTCCTCAATAAACTCCACATGTCAGGGTTAGAGTGGTGCTGGAAAAGCACAGCAGGTCAGGCAGCATCTGAGAAGCAGGGAAATCGACGTCAATTCTCCTGCTCCTCGGATGCTGCCTGACCTACTGTGCTTTTCCAGCACCACTCTAATCTAGACTCTGGTTTCCAGCATCTGCAGTCCTTGTTTTTACCTAACTCCACATGCCAATTGTACCCATCCCCTGCAGTTTCCTTCCCCATTTTATGGATGTTAAATCTTGCCTTTCATAATTGCCTGTCCCTCAGCTATAACTCTTGTCCTGCGGTATATACCTATCCCTTTCCATCGCAAAAGTAAACATAACTGAATTGTGGTCACTATCACCAAAGTGCTCACCTCCCTCCAAATCTTACACCTGGCCTGGTTCATTACCCAGTACCAAAACCAATGTGGCCTCACCCCTTGTTGGCCTGTCTACATACTGTGTCAGGAAACCCTCCAGGACACACTGGACAAAAACTAACCCATCTCAAGGGAGGGATTGCCAGTTGGATACAAAGCTGGCTTGACAGTAGGTGATGGAGGGTGATGGTGGATGGTTGTTTGTTGGAGTAGATGCCTGTGACCAGCAGAGTGTTATGGGGAGCTGCACTGGGTGCACTTTTCCTTGTCATTCTTATGAATGATTCGGATGAGAATTTAAAAAGTACGGTTCGTAAGTTTGGGGATGACAACAAAATTGGTGATATAATGCAAAATGAACAAGGTTACTGACAATTGCACTGGTGGCCTGAGTAGTGGCACATGGAGTTTTGTTTGGATAAATGTGAGGTATGGCATTTTGCCAAAATGACCAAGGGTAGGACTTATACAGATAGTGGTAGGGTGCTGGATACTTCATTTATCTGTGTAATGTAAGCATTGCTGACTGAGAAGGTACCCTTGAGAAGGTGGGGGTGAGCTGCCTTCTTGACCCACTGCAGTCCATGTGCTGTGGGTTGACACACAATGCCCTGAGGGAGGGAATTCCAGGATTTTGACCCAGTGACAGTGAAGGAACGGTGATATATTTCCAAGTCAGGATGGTGAGGGCTTGGAGAGGAACTTGTCGGGGATGGTGTTCCCATGTATCTGCTGCCCCTGTATTTCATGATGGAAGTAGTCGTGGGTTTGGAAGGTGTTGTCTGAGGATCTTTGGTGAATCTCTGCAGTGCATCTTGTAGACAGTACACACTGCAGTACCACAACTCTGGTACTCCAGCATCTGCAGTCCTCACTTTTTCCGAGACAGTACTCACTGCAGCTACTGAGTGTCAGTGGTTGAGGGAGTGAATCTTTGTGGATATGCTGCCAATCAAGCAGGGGCTGCTTTGTCCTGAAAGGTGTCAAGCTTCTTGAGCGTCATTGGAACTAAGCACATCCAGGGCAAGTGGGGAGTATTCTATCAGACTCCTGCCTTGTGCCTTGTAGATGGTGGACAGACTTTGGGGAGTCAGGAGGTGAGTTACTCACTGCAGTATCCCTAGTCTCTGTCCTGCTGTTGTATCCTCTGTGTTGATGTGGTGAGTGCTGTTGAGTTTCTGGTCAACGATAACCCCCAGGATGTTGACAGTAGGTGATTCAGTGATGGTAATACCATCGAATGTCAAGGGGCGGTGGTTAGATTGTCTCTTATTGGCGATGGTCATAGTCTGGCATTTGTGAGGCGTGAATGTTACTTGCCACTTGTCAGCCCAAGCCGAGATATTGTCCAGATCTTGTTGCATTTGAGCACAGACAGCTTCAGTATCTGAGGAGTCGCGAATGGTGCTGAACACTGTGCAATTGTCAGCGAATATCCCCACTTCTGACCTAATGATGGAGGGAAGGTCATTGATGAAGCAGCTGAAGGTGGTTGGGCCCAGGACATTACCCTGAGGAATCCCTGCAGAGATGCAAAGGACTTCTGGGAAGGGTAAGTAGAACAGTTTATATTTGCATGGTTGCGTTATCCGAGACACTACTTGGGTAGTGTCTCCCACCTATCCTCCTCCTCTAACCTAAAAAAACAGTTGTGGGAGTCAGATTGACAAGGTAAGGTAACTAGTTTATTTCTTAATCCTTTTTTTTAGTAGTCACTTCGGGAGTTAGAAGAGTGGGAACAGAGGTTAGGGCAATGGAATGTTCCTCCTGCAGAATGTGGGAGGTAAGGGTCACCACTAGTGTCCCTGCTGACTACATCTGTGGGAAGTGCACCCAACACCAGCTCCTCGAAAACCGCGTTAAGGAACTGGAGCTAGAGCTGGATGAACTTCAGATCATTCGGGAGGCAGAGGGGGTTATTGACACGACTTACAGAGAGGTAGTCACTCCCCAGAAAAAAGAAAAAGACAGATGGGTGGCAGTTAGGGGACAGAAAGGGAACCGGCAGGCAGTGCAGGGATCCCCTGTGGCCGTTCCCCTCAACAATAAGTACACCGTTTTGGATACTGTTGGGGGGGGAGGACTTACCAGGGGAAAGCAGTGGGGCACAGGGCTCTGGCACAGAGTCTGTCCCTGCTGCGCAGAAGGGAAGGGGGAAGAGGAGCAGAGCAGTAGTCACTGGGGACTCGATAGTTTGGGGGACAGATAGGAGGTTCTGTGGGGAAGAGAGAGACTCACGGTTGCCTCCCAGGTGCCAGGGTCCGTGATGTCTCTGACCGTGTTTTTGGGATCCTTCGGGAGGAGGGAGAGCAGCCCTAAGTCGTGGACCACATTGGCACCAACGACATAGATAGGAAGAGAGATGGGGACCTGAGGCAGAAATTCAGGGAGATAGGATGGAAGCTTAGAGCTAGGACAAACAGAGTTTGCCACGCACTAGTGAGGTGAGGAATAGGGAGAGAAAGGAGTTGAACACGTGGCTACAGGAATAGTGCAGGAGGGAGGGTTTCGGGTTTTTGGATAATTGGAGCTCTTTCTGGAGTAGGTGGGACCTCTACAAGCAGGATGGTCTTCATCTGAACCAGAGGGGTACCAATATCCTGGGGGGGGAAATTCACTAAAGCTATTAAGGTGGATTTAAACTAATACAGCAGGGGGATGGGAACCAAAATTATAGGACTGGTACAGAAGAGGATGAGAGAAGGGAGTTCAAAGATCAAGTATCTGACACTGGCAAGCGAGAACCTGGTTTGAAGTGTGTGGACTTCAAAGTATTACAGTTGTAGAAAGGATGTTTAGGGACTTGTTAACTGAGGTAGTAAGGGCTGAGGTTAGAAACAGGAAAGGAGAGGTCACCCTGTTGGGAGTTTTCTATAGGCCTCTGAATAGTCCCAGAGATGTAGAGGAAAGGATAGCAAAGATGATTCTCGATAGGAGTGAGAGAGACAGGATAGTTGTCATGTGGGACTCCAACTTTCCAAATATTGACTGGGAACACTATAGTACGAGTACTATAGATGGGTCAGGTTTTGTCCAGTGTGTGCAGGAGGACTTCCTGACACAGTATGTAGACAGGCCAACAAGGGGCGAAGCCACATTAGATTTAGTACTGGGTAATGAGCACGGCCAGGTGTTAGATTTGGAAGTAGGTGAGCACTTTGGTGATAGCGATCACAATTCTGTTATGTTTACTTTAGTGATAGAAAGGGATAGGTGTATACCACTGGGCAAGAGTGACAGCTGGGGGAAGGGAAATTACAATGCAATGAGGAAAGATTTAGGAAGCGTAGAATGGGGAAGGAAACTGCAGGAGATCCCATCCCATTGGTTCCCATTAGAAATGTGGAGATTATTCAAGGAAAAGCTCCTGTGTGTCCTAGATAAGTATGTACCTGTCAGGCAGGGAGGAAGATATAAAACACGTGAGCCGTGGTTTACGAAGGAAGTGGAATCCCTGGTCAAGAGGAAGCAGAAGGCTTATGTTAGGACAAAATGTGAAAACTCAGTTAGGGCGCTTCAGGGTTACAAGGAAGTCAGGAAGGACCTAAAAAAGAGAGCTCAGAAGAGCCAGGAGGGGACATGAGAAGTTGTTGGAGGATAGGATCAGGGTTAACCCTGAGGATTTCCATAGGTATGTCAGGAATAAAAGAATGACGAGAGTTAAATTAGGGCCAAGGTATGTGTGGAGTCATAACGGCACACAACCAACAGCCACGCTCAGACAACAACTCACCAGAACCAAGGACCCGATACCCAACATGAGCAAGACAAATGTAGTGTACAAAATACCATGCAAGGACTGCACTAAGAGGTATTAGAAATACTGCAGAGTGTGAAAATAGACAAGTCCCCTGGGCCGGATGGGATCAATCCTAGGATCCTCTGGGAAGCGAGGGAAGAGATTGCCGAGCCTTTGGCATTGATCTACAAATCACCATTATCTACAGGAATAGTCCCTGAGGACTGGAGGAGAGCAAATATGGGTCCCTTGTTCAAAAAGGGTAGTAGAGACAACCCTGGTAATTACAGACCAGTGAGTCTCACTTCAGTTGTTGGTAAAGTGTTGGAAAAGATTATAAGAGATAGGATTTATAACCATCTAGAAAAGAATAATCTGATCAAGGACAGTCAGCACGGTTTTGTGAAGGGTCAGTCGTGCCTAACAAATCTTATTGAGTTCTTTGACAAAGTGACCAAACAGGTAGATGAGAGTAAACCGGTTGATGTGGTATATATGGATTTCAGCAAGGCATTCGATAAGGTTCCCCACAGTAGACTATCGGCTTCCAAGTGATCATTTGTGTTAGGGGATTCTGTAGTCCGAGGTACAGACAGACGATTCTGTGGCCAGCAGAGAAAAAGCAAGGATGTCTCAGAGAGGGTGCAGAATGTTCTCACGGGGAGAGGGGTCAGCAAGAGGTCATTGTCCACATTGGAACCAATGATATAGGAAGGGAAAAGGTTGAGATTCTGAAGGGAGATTACAGAGACTTAGGCAGAAATTTAAAAAGGAGGTCCTCAAGGGTAGTAATATCTGGATTACTCCCAGTGCTACAAGCTAGTGAGGGCAGGAATAGGAGAATAGAGCAGATGAATGCATGGCTGAGGAGCTGGTGCATGGGAGAAGGATTCACATTTTTGGATCATTGGAACCTCTTCTGGGGTAGAAGTGACCTGTACAAGAAGGACAGATTGCACCTAAATTGGAAGGGGACTAATATACTGGCAGGGAAATTTGC
>NW_025214754.1:15142-16688 GCF_004010195.1 Chiloscyllium plagiosum | reverse complement strand
AATGGGCTGACAAGTGGCAGATGGAGTTTAATTCAGATAAATGCAAGGTGCTGCATTTTGGGAAAGCAAATCTTAGCAGGACTTATACACTTAATGGTAAGGTCCTAGGGAGTGTTGCTGAACAAAGAGACTTGGAGTGCAGGTTCACAGCTCCTTGAAAGTAGAGACAGGATCGTGAAGAAGGCATTTGGAATGCTTTCCTTTATTGGTCAGAGTATTGAGTACAAGAGTTGTGAGCTCATGTTGCGGCTGTACAGGACATTGGTTAGGCCACTGTTGGAATATTGCGTGCAATTCTGGTCTCCTTCCTATCAGAAAGATGTTGTGAAACTTGACAGGGTTCAGAAAAGAATTACAAGGATACTGCCAGGGTTGGAGGATCTGAGCTGTAGGTAGAGGCTGAACAGGCTGGGGCTGTTTTCCCTGGAGCGTTGGAGGCTGAGGGGTGATCTTATAGAGGTTTACAAAATTATGAGGGGCATGGATAGGATAAATAGACAAAGTATTTTCCCTGGGGTCAGGGAGTCCAGAACTAGAGAGCATAGGTTTAGGGTGAGAGGGGAACGATATAAAAGAGACCTAAGGGGCAACTTTTTCACGCAGAGGTTGGTACGTGTATGGAATGAGCTGCCAGAGAATGTGGTGGAGGCTGGTAGAATTGTAACATTTAAGAGACATTTGGATGGGTATATGAATAGGAAGGGTTTGGAGGGATATGGGCCGGGCGCTGGCAGGTGGGACTAGATTGGGTTGGGATATCTGGTCGGTGTGGACAGGTTGGACCAAAGGGTCTGTTTCCATGCTGTACATCTCTATGACTCTAAAATGTGGAGGAATGGGATTGTGGGAAGCATAGCAGTTTGGATCAGTAATTGGCTTGCTGAAAGAAAACAGAGGGTTGTAGTTGATGGAACATGTTCATCTTGGTGTCTAGTTACTAGCGGCGTTCCGCAAGGGTCGGTGTTGGGTCCACTGCTATTCGTCATTTTATAAATGACCTGGATGAGGGCTTAGAAGGGTGGGTTAGTAAATTTGCTGACGACACTAAGGTCGGTGGAGTTGTGGATAGTGACGAAGGATGTAGTAGGTTGCAGAGAGACATAGGTAGGATAAAGGTAAAAAGGATGCAGAGCTGGGCTGAGAGGTGACAAATGGAGTTTAATGTGGACAAGTGTGAGGTGATCCACTTTAGACGGAGTAATCGGAATGCAAAGTACTGGGCTAATGGTAGGACTCTTGGGAGTGCAGATGAGCAGAGAGACCTCGGTGTCCCTGTACACAGATCCCTGAAAGTTGCCACCCAGATTGACAGGGTTGTTAAGAAGGCATACAGTGTCTTGGCCTTTATTAATAGAGGGATTGAGTTCCGGAACCAGGAGGTTATGCTGCAGCTGTACAAAGCTCTGGCACGGCCACACTTGGAGTATTGTGTACAGTTCTGGTCACCGCATTATAAGAAGGATGTGGAAGCTTTGGAAAGGGTACAGAGGAGATTTACTAGGATGTTGCTTGGCATGGAAGGAATGTCTTACGAGGAAAGGCTGAG
>NW_025214754.1:10750-15084 GCF_004010195.1 Chiloscyllium plagiosum | reverse complement strand
GAGGGGGCATAGCTTTAAATTGAGGGGTGATAGATATAGGACAGATGTCAGAGGTAGTTTCTTTACTCAGAGAGTAGTAAGGGTATGGAATGCTTTGCCTGCAACGGTAGTAGATTTGCCAAGTTTAAGTGCATTTAAGTCGTCATTGGACAAGCATATGGACGTACATGGAATAGTGTAGGTGGGATGGGCTTCACATTAGTATGACCGGGCGGCGCAACATTGAGGACCGAAGGGCCTGTATTGCGCTGTAATGTTCGATGTATGTTCTATGTCCTGGAGCTGAAATGACTGATTTCCAACTTCCACAACCATCTTCCTATGTGCCAGGTATGACTCCAACCAGCAGAGTTTAGATCCTGATAGCCATTTATTCCAGTTTTGCTAGCGCTCCTTGATGCTACACTCGGTGGACATAATGAGTGTTAATGAAGAGAGAGATGTGTGGGTTCAGGTACATAGTTCTCTGGAAGTTACATTGCAGGTAGACAGGGTGATTAAGAAGGTGATTAGCACCCTTGCCCTCATTGTTCAGACCATTGTGTTTTGGGGTTGGGGTGTCATGTTGACGTTGTACAGGACATTAGTGAGGTAACATTTGGGTGTACATTTCTGGTTGCCCTGCTATAGGGAGGATATTATTAAATTAGAGACGGTTCAGAAAATATCTACCAGAGTTTTGCCAGGACTGGAGAGTTTGAGTTATAAGGCGAGGTTGGCTAATCTGGAGTGTAGGAGATTGAAGGGAGACTTTAGAAAGGTTTATAAAATCAGGAAGGGCTTGAGTAAGGTGAATAGTAAAGGCCTTATCCCCAGGGAAGGGGATTTCAAAAGTAAGGTAAGAGGTGAGAGGGACCTGATGTGCAACTTCTTCACACAGAGCATGGTACGTGTATGGAATGAGCTGCCAGAGGAAGGTGGAGGAGGCTGGTACAATTGCAATATTTAAAAGGCATCTGGATGGGTATATGAATAAGAAGAGTTTAGCACATAGAACATAGAACAATACAGCGCAGAACAGGACCATTAGCCTTTGATGTAGCGCCAACCTGAAAACTAATCTAAGCCCACCCCTACACTATCCCATCATCATCCATGTGCTTATCCTTTTCTGTTTAGAGGGCTAGGGGCCGATCACAGGAAAGTGGGAGTAGTTTAGTAGTGGGAAAGTTGGGAGTAGTGGACAAGTTGGAGTAAGGAGTCCGTTTCCATGCTGTGTGACTCTATGACTGTATATGTAAATACATTGTACATGAAACAAACGGGCTCCTGCAGACAGTGAAATTCTGTTACATCCCCATTGAAATGCTATGAATAATCTGAATGAAACTGCCTGGTCTGATAATGAAGATTGACAGTTAATTCCAGACAAAAATAAATCTAAAGAATTGTGGATGCTGGAATCTGAAATAAAAACAGAAACGTTCAGCAGGTCTGGCAGCATCTGTGGAGAGAAATCAGAGTTAACGTTTCAGGTCCACTGACCCTTCCCCAGAACACCTGAAGAAAGCTGACAGGAAATTTGATAAAGTTTTTCAAAATCACGAGAGGTTTGGAGAGAGAAGATGGAGAGAAACTGTTCCCAGTTGTAAAAGAATCAAGAATAAGACAGCACAGAATTGAAGTGATTGGCAAAAACTGCAAAAGCAACTTGGGAAAAGTCTTTTTGACACAACAGGAGGTGAGGGCCTGGAATACACAACCTGCAAGTGTCATGGAGGAAGGATGAGGAGGGCATGAGGCGTTGTTTGAATTGGAACAATGTGCCAAGCTTCAAAGAGACAGCAGCAGAATGGCACTAAGTCAGAATGATTGGCGGAGAGCTAGCACTGGCATGATGGGCTGAATAGCCTTTTCTGTGCTGCAACAATGCTGACATTCTGTGACTAACCTGTGGAAAAGCCAGTCGTGGATGGAGGGTGGAGGTCCAGCACCTGCCTTGCTCATCTCAAAGAGACCTTCACAAACCACAGGGTTTCTCGACAGACAACAGGTCAACATCTTCCACTGAGTTGGTGCAATGATTCATTTCAACCCAGAGATGGTCTCATCCAGCATGAAATCCCACTGTGCACCTCACAACCCAGCACAGCACAGGAGGGGTTTACAACATTCATCCATGGACATGGGCATTGCTGTTTGAGCCAGCATTTACTGCCCATGCCAGGGTGCCCACTGAGAAGGTGGGATTGAGCTGCCTTCTGGAACTTCTGCACTCCAAGTGCTGCAGACAGACGCACAATGTCCCCAGGGAGAGAGAGCCAGGGTTTTCACTCAACGACACTGAGCGAGTACTGAGATGTTATTGTGTGGAAAATCTCTTCAACATTACACGGGCACTGCTTGAACTCTTGGTTTGAATCTGTCTGAAGTGGAGTGCCCCCTGTGAAAGTCTCATTGCCATTACCCATCATTCCCCAGACTGAGAATCCCAACATGCAATGGGCAGGAATAAACCATAACCCTGGGTGTGGAAAGACATCATTCATACATTCCCCATCCGGCAAAGCCCATTGACTGAATGTGGACAAAATCTGGGAGAAGAAAGTGAGGACTGCAGATGCTAGAAAGCAGAGTCAAAAAGTGTGGTGCTGGAAAAGCACAGCCAGTCAGGCAGCATCCGAGGAGCAGGTGAATTAATGTTTGGAGCATAATCTCTTCATCAGGAATGTGGGGGAGGTCCAAGGGAGGTGAGAGATACATGGGAGGGGGGAATGGGGGGAAGGGATGGGTCTGGGGGAAGATAGCTGGGGTTGCAATAGATACATGAAAGTGGGGGTAATGGTGATAGGTTGGAGCAGATAGGTGGGAAGGAAGATGGACAGGTAGGATAGTCCAGGAGGGCAGTGCCAAGTTGGAACGTTGGATCTGGGGTGAGGTGGGGGGGAGGGGAAATGAGGAAACTGGTGAAATCGATATTGATCCTGTGTGATTGGAGGGTCCCAAGGTGGAAGATGAGCTGTTGTTCATCCATGCATCAGGTGGCTTGGATTTGGCGATGGAGGAGGCCCAGAACTTGCATGTCCTTGGTGGAGTGGGAGGGGGAGTTGAAATGTTCTGCCACAGGGCGTTGGGGTTGGTTGGTGCAGGTGTCCCAACAATGTTCTCTGAAATTTCCGTGAGTTGGCGTCCTGTCTCCCCAACGTAAAGGAGTCCACATTGAGGGCAACAGATACAGTGGATGAGATGTGTGGAGGTGCAGGAAAATTTCTGTTGGATGTGTAAGGCTCCTTTGGGGCCTCAGTTGATGGTTGGGTGCAGGTATGGGAGCAGGTTTTACACCTCTTGTGGCGGCAAGGGAAGCTGCCGGGAGGGGAGTGTAGGGACAGGGAATGATCTCTGCGGAATGCAGATAGGGGACAAGGACAGAATGCCCCTGGTCCTCACCTTCCACCCCACCGACCTCCAGATACATCGCATCATCCTCTGCCATTTCTACCAAATATAGTGAGACCCCACCACAAGAGATATATTTCCAACCCCACCCCTATCTGCAAGGTAATTTAGACAAGTTGAGTGAGTGAGGAAACACATGGCAGATGAAGTGCAATATGAAGTTATGTACTTCAGTGTGAAAATTAAAAAGGATTCAAACACTGATACCTTTGGAACGTTTAGATGTCCACAGAGTATCCTTGTGCACCAAGTATTGTAAGTCATAGAGAGTCCTATAGCATGGAGACAGGCCCTTTGACCCAAACTGCTCCATGCCAACCAAAATATCCATCCACGTTAACCCCATATCCCTGCACTTGGCCCATATCCTTCTAACCCTTTCCTATCCATGTATTTGTCCAAATGCTTTTTAAATGTTGTTAATGTACCCGTCTCAACCACTTCCTCTGGCAGCTCATTCCATGTGTGTACCACCCTCTGTGTAAAAACGGTTCCCCTCAGGTTCCCTTTTATCCTCTTCCCTCTCACCTTAACCTGATACCCTCTAGTCCCCGATTCCCCAACCCTAGGAAAGAGGCTGAGTGTATTCACCCTATCCATGCCTCTCATGATCTGATACACTTCCATAAGATCCCTCCCCAGTCTCCTATACTCAAAAGAAAAGGGTTCTAATTTGTCCAACCTCTCCCTATACCTCTGAATGTTAAGTCCTGGCAACATCCTTGTAAATATCTTCTGCACTGTTTCCAGTTTAATAACATCCTTCCTATAGCAAGGTGACCAAAACTGAGCACAATACCCCAAGTGCAGCCTCACCAATGTCCTGTATAACCGCAACATAACTCCCCAACTTCTACACTCAATGCTCTGACTGATGAAGGCCAGTGTACCAAAAGCCCTGTCTCCCTGGGACTCCACTCTCAGAGAACCGTGCACCT
>NW_025214754.1:9527-10612 GCF_004010195.1 Chiloscyllium plagiosum | reverse complement strand
ACGATACCACCTATTTTAGAGCCATCTGCAAACTTACTAACCATGCCTTGTATATTCCCATCTAAATCATTGATATCGATAACAAACAGTAATGGGCCCAGCACCGACCCCTGAGGCTCTCCCTGAGTCACAGGCCTCCAGTCCAACAAGCATCCTTCCACTATTACCCTCTGCTTCCATTGTGTATCCAATTTGCCAGCTCCCCCTGGATTCCATGCGATCTCACCTTCCAGAGCAGCCTATTATGTGGAACCTGATCAAAGGCCTTCCTGAAATCTATACAAAGTCAAAAAGTGTGATGCTGGAAAAGCACAGCAGGACAGGTAGCATCCGATGTTTCGAGCAGGACCCTTCATCAGGAATAGATGGAAGGCTTATGCCCGAAACGTCAACAGTGATACGTGATATTGAGGCGAGGAACAGGGAGAGATATCAGCTAAACATGTGGCTGCAAGGATGGTGCAGGAAGGAGGGTTTCAGGTACATGGATAATTGAGGCTTATTCTGGGGAAGGTGGGACTTGTACAAACAGGACGGTCTTCACTTGAACCAGAGGGGTACAAATATCCTGGTGGGAAATTTGCTGGTGCTATTTGGGTGGGTTTAAACTAGCTCAGCAGGGGGATGGGAACCGGAGGTGTAGTTGTAGTTGCAGTCCACAGGAAGATGAGAGTAGGAAGGACAGGGACAGGATTTCAGGGTCACAGGAATGTGCTGGCAAACAGCAAACTGGTTTGAAGTGTGTCTATTTCAACACCAGAAGGATCCGAAATAAGGTGGGTGAGCTTGCAGCATGGATGGGTACCTGGGACTTCAATGTTGTGGCCATTTCGGAGACGTGGAGAGAGCAGGGTGAGGAATGGATGTTGCAGGTTCCAGGGTTTAGATCTTTCATTAAGAACAAGCAAGGCGGTAAAAGAGGGGGAGGTGTGGCCTTGTTAGTCAAAGACAGTATAACGGTGGCTGAGGGAACTTTTGATGAGGACTCGTCTACTGAGGTAGTGTGGGCTGAGGTTAGAAACAGGAGAGGAGAGGTCACACTGCTTGGAGTTTTTATAGGCCTCCGCAGAGTTCCAGGGAGGTGG
>NW_025214754.1:5602-8819 GCF_004010195.1 Chiloscyllium plagiosum | reverse complement strand
CAAGAATTAGGATGCATAGAATGGGGTAGCAAAATGCAGGGGATGCAGACAATGGAAATGTGGAGCTGGTTTCAGGAAGAGATATTGCGTGTCCTTGATAGGTCTGTCCCTGTCAGGCAGGGAGGAAGTGATAAGGTAAGGGAACCGTGGTTTACTACAGAAATTGCATCTCTTGTTAAGCAGAAGAAGGAGGCTTATATGATGTTGAGATGAGATGTTTTAGATGAGGTGATGAAGAGTTACAGATTAGCTTGGTGGCAAGAACAAAAAGGCAGATTACTATCTAAATGGAGTCAAGTTAGGTAAAGGGGCAGTACAACGAGATCTAAGTGTTCTTGTACATCAGTCAATGAAAGCAAGCATGCAGGTACAGCAGGCAGTGAGGAAAACTAATGGCATGCTGGCCTTCACAACAAGACGGATTGAGTATAGAAGCAAAGAGGTCCTTCTGCAGCTGTACAGGGCCCTGGTGAGACCACACCTGGAGTACTGTGTGCAGTTCTAGTCTCCAAATTTGAGGAAAGACATTCTGGCTATTGAGGGAGTGCAGCGTAGGTTCATGAGGTCAATTCCTGGAATGGCGGGACTGGATATTGAAAGACTGGAGCGACTGGGCTTGTATACCCTTGAGTTTAGAAGACTGAGAGGGGATCTGATTGAGATGTATAAGATTATTAAAGGATTGGACACTCTGGAGGCAGGAAACATGTGTCCGCTGATGGGTGAGTCCCGAACCTGAGGACACAGTTTAAAAATAAGGGGTAGGCCATTTAGAACAGAGTTGAGGAGAAACTTCTTCACCCAGAGAGTGGTGGGTGTATGGAATGCTCTGCCCCAGAAGGCAGTGGAGGCCAAGTCTCTGGATACTTTCAAGAAAGAGTTGGATAGAGCTCTTAAAGATAGTGAAATCAACAGATAAGAGGATAAGGCAGGAACAGGATACTGATTGAGGATGATCAGCCATGATCATAATGAATGGTGGTGCTGGCTTGAAGGGTCGAATGGCCTACTCCTGCATGTATTGTCTATTAAAGTCGGTGGAGTGGTGGACAGTGTGGAAGAATGTTGTAGGTTGCAGGGGGACTTGGATAAACTGCAGAATTGAGCTGAGAGGTGGCAAATGGAGTTCAATGCAGCTAATTGTGAGGTAATTCACTTTTGGGAAGAATAACAGGAAGGCAGAGTACTGGGTCAATGGAAAGAGTTTTGATAGTGTGGATGTGCAGAGGGATTAGCGAGTTTTGAGAAGATTTGTAGCTCAGGTTGAGGTTCTGGATGTAGGTTTGCTCGCTGAGCTGGAAGGTTTACCACCCTACTAGGTAACATCTTCAGTGGGCTTCGGGCGAAGCAATGCTGAAAATTCCTGCTTTCTGTTTATATGTTTGGGTTTCTTTGGATTAGTGATGTCATTTCCTGTGGTGATGTTATTTCTTGTGGTGAAGTCACTTCCTTATCTGTATTAAAGGATACTAGTGAGAGAAGGACATCAGTTTGACTGGGACAACACATCCATCATAGGACAATCCAAACAAAGACATGCATGAGAATTCCTAGAAGTGTGGCATTCCAACCGGAACTCTATCAACAAACACATCGAGTTAGACTACGCCCTGAAGAAAAAGGAAGTGACTTCACCTGTGCTGAGGAGATATATCGGATGTTGCCTGGTTTGGAGGGAAGGTCTTATGGGGAAAGGCTGAGAGACTTGGGTCTGTTCTCATTGGAAAGAAGAAGGTTTAAGGGGGGATTTGATAGAGACATACAAGATAATCAGAGGATTAGATAGGGTAGACAGTGACAGTTTTTTTCCTAGAATAATGACGTCAGTGTGTACAAGGGGGCATAACTACAAATTGAGGGGTGATAGATTTAAGACAGATGTCAGAGGCAGGTTCTTTACTCAGAAAGTAATAAGGGTGTGGAATGCCCGGCCTGATAATATAGTTAACTCAGCCACATTAGGGAGAATTAAACAATCCTTGGATAAGCACATGGATGATGATGGGATAGTGTAAGGGATGGGCTTAGATTAGTTCACAAGTTGGCGCAACATCGAGGGCCGAAGGGCCTGTTCTGCGCTGTATTGTTCTGTGTTCTATGTCTATAGTTCCCAGGATCTTCTGTGCAGCATTTTGTAAATATGGGCACAATATTCGATACCAACCAGTTTTCTGGGACCTCAGCTGTGGTAAATGATGAAGCAAAAATATCAGAACGGTAAATTGTATATTGTCCTTCAGTGCAAGAGGATCTGAGTTCAGAGGTCAGGATGTCTTGCTGCAGTTATACAGGGTCTTGGGGAGAGCACACCTGGAGGGTTGTGTGCAGGGTTGGTCTCCCCTAGCTATGAGAGGACAGACCTGCCATACAGGGAGTGCAGGGAGAGTCACTAGACTGATACTGGGGATGGCAGGACGGTCCCATGAGGAGAGATTGGCTCACCTGGCTCTGTATTCAATGGAGAAAGTGAGGACTGCAGATGCTGGAGATCAAAATCGAGAGGGTGGTGCTGGAAAAGGCCTTATTCCCAAAACATTGGTTCTCCTGCTCCTCAGATGCTGCCTGACCTGCTGTGCTTTTCCAGCGCCACACTCCTGACTCTGTATTCAGTGGAGTTTGATTTAAACACTCTGACAGAGCTGGACAGTCTGGACACTGGAAGGATGTTTCCCCTGTTTCGGGAGACTAGAACCAGGGTCACAGTCCCAGGAAAATGGGAGACAACTTTCAGAATGAGGTCAGATATCACATGACACCAGGTTATACTCCAACAGGTTAATGTGAAATCACAAGCTTTCGGAGCACTGCCCCTTGGTCAGGTGGAGTCATGTTCACCCCAGTCCAGCACCTCCACAATTAAGGATGAGACGAGGAAAGAATTCTTCACTCAAAGGGCAGTGAAAATGTGGAATTCTCTGTCACAGAAGGCCATGTGAGACAAGGCACTGAATATATACAGAGAGAGGGAGTGTGGGAGAGAGTGAGAGAGAGAGAGAGAGAGAGAGAGAGAAAGAGATTTCTCGATTTTTAAAGTCGTCAAGGAGAATGGAGAGAAAAGACAACATGGCGTTTTGATCCTTTGAGAACCAGGCACGATGATATTAAATGGTACAGCAGGCTCGAAAGGCCGAATGGCCTACTCCTGCTCCTTGTCTGGATGTTTCCCCAATGCACTTATGGAGAGGAGCCAGGGTTTCTCACCCAGACACACTGAGCG
>NW_025214754.1:0-2381 GCF_004010195.1 Chiloscyllium plagiosum | reverse complement strand
TGAGTCTGTGGGACACTCAGTGGTGGGTCTGAAACACTGGGCCAGCTGCTGCTGCTACATCCTCCTGGTTTGTCCCAGTGGAAGGTCATTAAACGCTGCTGCAGAGGTTGTTGCAGTGTCCAGGAAGTCCACCTCTCTCCACTCCCCCCATCCCTGGTTTCCCCCAGCCCTGTGTGAGCCAGAGGCCTCTCCAGGGATGTGCTTCCTGTGCTCTGTATCCACCGACATGGAGTGGATCGAGAAAGCAGCTCCTCCCCACCTTCTCAAGGACAACTCAGGCTGGGTAATAGATGTTGGCCCAGCCAGTGCCACTGCCATGCTGCCATGGCCAGAGCAAGTTCAAGGTTCAGAGTGACCTCCTCCTGCTCGGGATTTCTGTGGTTGTCTGTTCATTCTGCAGGAGGAGTTCACACTCTCTCCAATCACCAACTCCCTCGGTCAAAGCATCAAACCAAAACTCCTTACCCACTCACCAAAATATCTCAGTTACACCGTATCAATTGTCTAATTTTCAAGACGTAACCAACTTTCTCACATTCCTTTTGCCTTTTGACATTGACTCGTGGGAAGTAACCACCACTGGCTGGGCCAGCGTTCCTTTCCTGTCCCGAGTTGCCCTTGAGAAGGTGATGGAGAGCTGCCTCCTTGAACCACTGCAGTCGATTTGCTATAGCACAAGGGGAAGGAACTCAAAGATTTTCACCCAATGACTGCCCAGCCAATCCCCTTCATTTCCCAGACTGAGAATCTCAACATGCAATGGGCAGGAATAAAACATAACCCTGGGTGTGGAAAGACATTATTCATACATTCCCCATACGGCAAAGCCCATTGACTGAATGTGGATGATGATATTTGAGAGGTTTGTTGGAGAAGATTACTAACCTGTTGTCTTTGCAATCGTTGTCGGAGCCTCTGTTGTGGGAATTGTAGTAGTGGGTGTTGTGGCAACTGTTGGAAAAGAACAAACAGAAACAATCTCAATGAATGTGGGACCCTGTTTCTGCATTGGTGTCTCGGGAGTGGGAGGGTCAGGCTGATCGGAGCTATGGCCTCAATTCTCAATTTTAAATTACTATCAAAATTACTATGTTTAATTCTTTTGAATTTAATGTAAGTCTGACCTGGTTCCTTCTTTGATGTTTCTGAACCACTGTCTATACACTTCTGGTACCAATTCATAAGCACTCAAAATCGCCTGTTTGACATCTGCATAATCTCTTGACCCCTCATCTGACAGCGCTGTAAGAACCTCACTTGCTCTGCCTACCTACTTAGTTTGAACTAGCATTATCCACAAGTTCTCTGGCCACTTCATCTGCCCAGCCAATTTTTGAATTAAAATTAAAATGCCTTCAACAGTTTTCTCATCAAAATGTGGCAATGTTTCCACAATATTTATATATAGTCCTACCTTCTCCCTTCATCTCCAGTCTGTTAACTTGACTTTCTGACGAATTCACAACTTCTGAAGTTCAAACTCACTCTGGCTTTATCTTTCTTCTCTCTCCCTCTCTCTCTGTTTCACTAAGTCTTCTCTCCCTTTCGTTCTCCTGTTATTCAAGCTGTATCATTTGCAATTGGATTTTTGCCTTTTCTAATGATTTGAACAGCCTAACCAGCTTTTAAATGTTCACCTATTTCATTAACAATCTCATGTTTTTTTTTCAGAGACCAGACAATTTCAGCTCCAGCTTCTCTGTGAATTGCAGCAGCTTTTCCATGTTCACCTTTTGTAACACTCCCAAAGACACTTTTTCCACTGAAATTTCTCTCACTTTTAACCTAGCCAATTGTACAATTATTATGAAGTTGAAGGTGTATACTGAATGGAAAGCTTACAATTGCCTGTGGGATAAGTCTAGGTGACAGTCTCAGGGTGTACTGGAAAATGGAAAATATGTAACACGAGGCTGTGAAATAGATATCTCAGTTGGTTGCTGTTTTGACAACATTTCAAATTTAACCAAGCAGTTTAAATTATCCTCCAGATTACTAAAACCCAACTGAGTTTGAATGTATTGTTTTACCAATATTGAACCAATGAGACGATCCAATGTTGGGAATATAAAAATGTGCAGTGTATTATTTCCTCCTCCAACCCTGTTTCGATTTAAACCCTGCCCTCCCCTTCACTGTTTGATCACACAGCATTGCCCTCTCAGAAGGGCACTGCTTGTCACTGGCCCCTTGGCTGTTTCCTGTCTTACTGGTGGTGGAAATTGAATAAACATTTGTACACCTTGTGTCTTTCACTGTGTCTCACACCAACACACACACACAACATGGGGGCTGGGGAAAAAAATAACCACTACTGCAGCACATACTCACAGCCACCACACCCCATCGTCTGCCCCCCAACACTACCCTTGAACACCACC
>NW_025214753.1:48159-50138 GCF_004010195.1 Chiloscyllium plagiosum | reverse complement strand
CCAGCATATTGGGGTCTGTCGTCAGGCATTGAGATGTAGTACAATCCCCAGTCCAGATCACCAAATTAATGTTACAATGCCAGACAAGATCACCAAATTATCTTACATCTGGTGAGGGACCAATAAACTTTATTTATAAAGGAGACAAATGGTGAGATCCAGGGTACTTTCACCAGGAAATTAAAGCCACATGATTCTATGATTTTGAGAAAACAACACTAATTTATCATAATATGTGATAAAGGTATATAATATATCTTTACTTTTTTTGTATTTCAAAATGTAGGCAGATAGATTTGGGTCAGCTCGATGAAGACTTCTTTAAAAGATCAGAAAGTCAATTTGGAACAATGACCTAAATGCATCAGTTCTAAAAAATGTATGCTTGCAGTAGAGTGCCTGGGAGAACATTTGTGCTGGTAATGGATAATTTGTAAATAGTCCTGGTATTATAAGATATGAGATAAGCATATTAAGCTTATTAGATTAGTTTTGACATCTAAAGAGAAGTTTCAAAGTGTGAGAGAATCTGGAGTTCAGTTCAAAGTAAAAATGTTTCACCATCAGAGGAACCAATCACCTCATCAGAAGTGGTTTCTAGTCTGTGAAACTTGCAAATTTAGGATTGACGTTTTTAAGTTGTTAGAATAAACAAAAGTAGGGCTGTAGAATTTGCAAGAATCATTCCAGCAGATTCAGAATGGATTTTTTAAGCAAGTCACAACTATTGTATGGCACTAATTGACATCGGGTCAGATGATGTGGGGTCTGTGTGGATGGAGTTGAGGAACCATAAAGGCAAAAAAAAACATAATGGGAGTTATGTACAGACCTCCTAACAGTGGTCAAGACCAGGGTGCAAGATGCACCGGGAAATAGATAGGGCATATCAGAAAGGCAAGGTCACGGTGATCATGGGGTCTTCAATATGCAAGTGGACTGGATGAATAATGTTGCCAGTGGATCCAAAGAAAGGGAATTCATGGAATGCTTTCAGGATGTTTTTTTGGAACAGCTTGTGATGGAGCCCACAAGGGAGCAGGCTATTCTGGACCTAGGCTATGCAATGAGCCAGACTTGATAAAAGATCTTAAAGTAAAGGAACACTTCGGAGGCAGTGATCATAATATGATAGAGTTCAGTTTGCAGTTTGAAAGAGAGAAGGCAAAATTGGATGTAATGGTGTTACAGTTAAATAAAGGTACTTACAGGGGCATGAATGAGGAACTGACAAAAATTGACTGGAACCAGAGCCTAGCGGAGAAGACAGTACAGCAGCAATGACAGGAGTTTCTGGGTGTAATTGAGAACACAGTACAGAGGTTCATCCCAAAGAAAAGAAAGAATATCTGGGGAGGGGTTAGACAGCCATAACTGACAAAGGGAGTCAGGAAGTGTATCAAAGAAAAAGAGAAAGCACATAAAATGGCCAAGAGCACTGGGAAATCAGAAGATTGGGAAGGCTACAAAAACAAACAGAAAATAACAAAGAGAGAAATAAGGAAGAAGAGGATAAAATATGAAGGTAAACTAGCCAGTCATACTGGAAATGATAGTAAAAGTTTCTTTCAATACACAATAAACAAACACGAGGCCAAAGTAGAAATTGGGCCACTCCAAATTGATGTTGGAAGGCTAGTGATGGGAAATAAGGAAACAAGGAAGAACTTAATAAGTACTTTGTGTCAGTCTTCACAGCGGAAGACTTGAGTAATATCCCAACAGTTAAGGAGAGTCAGGAGGCAGAGATGAGTATGGTAGCCATAACAAAAGACAAAGTGATAGGAAATCTAAAACTTGATAAATCTTCTGGCTCCAATGGGCTACATCCTACAGTTCTGAGGGAGGTGGCTGAAGAAAAGGCAGAGGCATTGGTTATAATCTTTCAAAAGTCACTGGAGTCAAGGAAAATTGGAAAATCACTGTTGTAACCCCCTTGTTCAAGAAAGGATCAAGACAAAAGATGGAAAATTATAGGC
>NW_025214753.1:36966-44786 GCF_004010195.1 Chiloscyllium plagiosum | reverse complement strand
ATGTGCCATTCCAGGGAACATCCTGTTGAATCTCCTCTGCGCCACTTTCAGTGAAATCACATCTTTCCTGTAATGTGGATCCCTGAAGTGCACACAGTATTCCATCTTGTCCTAACCAAAGTGCTATATAGCTCTTGTAATCTGTGCCTCGATTAGTAAAGGCTCTGCCTGCTGTCTCCAATTACTTCTTAACTAATCTATTACCTAGTCTCGTCACATTCAGGGATGTGTGGAGAAGCCCCTCTGAACTTGCGAGTCTGCTGCTATTTATTGAGTCCTCCCCTGCCTGGTTCCTTCCTTCAAAGTGTATCACCTCATATTTATCAGCATTACATTCCATCTGCCATTGATCTGCCCATCTGACCATTCCATCTGTATCTTCCTGTAACGCAAGACCTTCTTCCTCACTGCCAACCACCCGAGTAATCTATGTGTCAGACACAAACCTAATTATTACATTCACCCCATGCCCCTTCACATTCACATCTATGTCATTCATGAATACCACAAATAATAAGGGACACAGCACTGACACAGAAATAGTCTTCGACAACCACATATTTTCTGCAATAGTTTCTCGAACACTGATCTGATACTCACTGGTCTGTAGTTCCTTGGTTAATCTCTACAACCCTTCCCATAAAGGGTGTTCTCCAGTCTTCGGCACCTAACCTGTGACCAGATTGTATTTAAACATTTTCATCAGCGCCTTTCATCCCTTGTCTACAACAACAGCCTGATATGTAACTTTGCTGGAACTAGGGACATGTCCAATTTTATACCAGCCAAAACTATCAATCCCTGTGCACATCTTACATCAATCTGCTCAAGAGCTTCTCAGCCCATCTTCTCGAATTCTGACTCTGCATCCTCCTTCTCCCAAGTAAGACTGACATGAAGCTCTCATATATCAATCTATCAATGTTCACCATATTCACAAACAGATTCCCGCCTTGATCTCAGGCCAAGTTTCGTCAGCAGAAAACCTTGCTATCTGAGGGATTAATCTGGAGAATGTTCATTCAATATATGGGATCAGTATATGTTATTTAGATCAAAACATCAAAATTGTATACAATGCTCCAGGTACAGTCTAGGAGAAATTGAAGATTGCAGATGCTGGAGATCAGCTGAAAAATGTATTGCTGGTAAAGCGCAGCAGGACAGGCAGCATCCAAGGAGCAGGAGAATCGATGTTTCGGGCATAAGCATTCTTGAAGAAGGGCTCATGCCCGAAACGTCGACTCTCCTGCTCTTTGGATTCTGCCTGACCTGCTGCGCTTTTCCAGCAACACATTTTTCAGCTCCAGGAACAGTTTCATCAGCACTCTGTGCAACTAGTGCAGAATGTTTTTACTGCTCATCTGAACAAATTACTGCAGAAGCTGGAATCTGAACTGAAACTAACACATGCTAGACACCACAGTGAGTCAGACAGCATCCGTAAAAGGGAGGAAGTTAACGCTTTGAGTCTAGTTGACCCTTCATCTTCTGTTTTCGGATTCCCTTTAAATGAAGGCAAACCTAACGTTTACCTTCCCTGTTTGTATATGTTCCTCCCAATACCCTTTGCTTAATGTTTTCTGCTAAGTTACTATGTGTGCTGATTGAAAATCCTCCTGAATATCTGACTATATCGCATCCATTGCTTCTCTATGGTTCGGTCTACAAGATATATCTTCAAACAAAACCTTTGTAAATGATAACTTCCCTTTCATCAATGCAGAATAACTCTCTTGAAGTTTGCTATTACTTTCTCAGTGTCCAATATCACATTCGTTATGATAGGTTGCAAAAGATTATTTCCTGCAGATGACATGCAAACTGCAGTTTTCCACTCTCACTCTTCTTCCCTTCTTAAATCGTTGGAATGCATTTATATACTTTCAAATTGAATACGGATAAATACAGTTATCCACAATACAATCCATCTATGTATTGCTGCTTTCTCTGAAAGTGTGAAGTACATCTGGTTTGTCAGATTTATCAAACCTCAATCCAGGTATGTTGTCGTATACTACCACGGCACTAGTATGAAGGATTTTAGTGTTTAGTTACAAACGGCTGTGGTATTTCTGGTATTCCCCAGACAGACTAACGCTCTGGTTTCAGAGCTTCCACACTCTGCAGCCTCTGCTCCATTTGTTGTTCATGTTACAGACCCGGAGACTGTAACTACAGTCCCCATGCTCCATCCAGAGTTGGGTCTCAAAATCCTCAGGTCTCCCTGAATGTCTGGGGCAGCTCACAGCACATCCTCCAGCAAACCATCCACAATACCTCCACTAAATTTTGAATAACAGGAGTCAGTAAGAAGATTTTCATAGAGTGATAGAGTCACACAGATGTACAGCATGGAAACAGACGTTTTGGTCCAACCCGTCCTTGCCGACCGAATATCCCAACCCAATCTAGTCCTACCTGCCAGCACCCGGCCCATATCCCTCCTGACCCTTCCTATTTACATACCGATTCAAATGCCTCTTAAATGTTGCAATTGTACCAGCCTCCATCACTTCCTCCAGCAGCTCATTCCACACACGTACTACACTGTGTGAAACAGTTGGCCCTTAGGTCTCCTTACCCTTTCACGCTAAACCTATGCCCTCTTTTTCTGGACTCCCCGACCCCAGGGAAAAAACATCGTCTATTTACTCTATCCATGCCGCTCATATTTTGCAAACCTCTATAAGGTCACCTTTCAGCCTCCGACGCAAGTTCGATGCCTGCCCCTTTACAATAATACTCGAGGGGCTTCTTCGTGCTACTGACCACACGATCAGCTGAGAGGGACAAACATAGGTGTTCAGTGGACGGGCACAGACGAAATTTCAAAGACGTGAGTCAAAACTGCTGAATCCCTCCTGTCCAACATGGATCATTAAACTGTCAGCTTTTTTCTTTCTTCCGTGTGTGTGGGAGTAGTGCAAGAGCACTGCAGGATTGCATATATAACATGGAACATGGGACACACGGGGAAGTGAACAATAGCCCACACACACCATTTTATTGTTTCTGAGTTTCACAATGTCAGCACTCGTTACATTAGGGAGCCAAAACTCAAAGCCAGGGAAAGATACGTAAGGACAGAAAAATTCACATTAAAGATAGAAACAGATAATTAAGATAGAAATAGGCCATATTGGTGAAATATGGGGAAAAAGACAGGGCAGTGTGACTAACTGGGGAGCTCTGCAGACTATGCCAATGTATTGCTTAGAAAATGAACTATCTGCCCAGCATGGGGGGCTGTGCAGACCGTGCCAGTGTATGGCTCAGTCAGGTGGACTATCTTCCCAGCATGGGAAGCTCTGTAGACTATGCCAGTGTTTTTCAGCTCAGTATTGGCCGGGGATGGGATGTAGTCGGAGGGACGAAATGCAATCTGTAACCAGAACAGAACAGAACATAGTGACGTCAATACTTTCAATATTTAAGCAGCAAGGGCAGTGATAAAATGAATCATGTTTCACAGTTGAAACGAGACAGGTCAACATAGAGACCCATAAGTAACACTGCCAGAAGCAAGGAGGGAGAGAGTGAATTAAGAAATTCTTTGCTGCAGTTAGTAGTGGTTTGTAAAGTGAACATCTGGAGTTAGAGTCTCAGCAGGAACAATAACAGCGACAATGATAGTAAAGTCAATGAAAGGTCAGCATTATCGTCAATCATGATTTATAAAATTAATGACTGATCATTGAGACTTACCAGGGATACCAACGAAAGCAGGATTGGATAATAAAAATATTGAATCATGTTAAGTGCATATTCTATCCGCCACCATAATGGGTTTCGATCATAATATGTAGAAAGAAGCCAAACATCCCAATATAAACGCCTGTCCATTCTTGAGACATTCCAGCCTAATGTTCTCAGATTGTGATTCATTGTTGGAACATTCCAGTCTAATGTTCTCAGATTCTGACCCATTGTTGGAACATTCCAGTCTCATGTTCTCAGATTGTGATTCATTGTTGGAACATTCCAGACACTTGTTCTCAGGTTCTGGTCTCTCCCCACTGCATCTCTTGAGCTGCCGATCTCTTTTAATGCAGTCGGTGGTGCTCCCACTCATACTATAGAATAGCACATTCAACGGAACCCATTTATCATTAAAAGCTGGAACCCCTCCACTGGGATATTACAATCCATGGAGACTGGCATTAATCGCAGTCATAAACAAAAAGGCTCAGTTAGCCCCTTCCTTTCGTAACTTTTCCTATCCCAATAAAGGGGGACATTTACTCAGTCTGGGCGGAATAGATGGGCGTTGCTTAGGGACGGACCATAAATCTTTCAATCATCTTATTCTTTCTTCTGCAGGACTGTTTATATTACATACTGTTTATAAAGGGAGATAGAGACAAATAAATAGACCGGCTGCATAAGGTGACCAGTGGAGACACTTCCATAGACAATAAACCAGTGTCCACTATTTATTGCCCATTGGCGTTGTGCAGTGCTGCTCCTTGTGACATCATTCAGAGCATTGAGACTGCGGCTCAGGAAAAGGAGAAAGTAATTCTGTCCCCATGTGTCTGTTACAGAAGGACAGGAGGAGACCATTCAGCCTCTCGACCCTGTTACAGATGGACAGTGGGAGGCCATAAAGCCTCTCGGGTCTGTTGCAGAGGGCTAGGAGGAGACCATTCAGTCTATCGGGTCTATTGCAAATGGACAGGAGGAAGTCATTCAGCCTTTTGAGTCTGTTGCAAATGGACAGGAGGAGGCCATTCAGCCTATTGAGCCTGTTACAGAGGGACAGGAGGAGGCCATTCAGCCCATTGAGTCTGTTACAGAGAGACAGAAGGAGGCCATTCAGCGTCACCGGTCTGTTGCAGAGTGACAGGAGAAGGGCATTCATCCTACTGGGTCTGTTCCAGAGGGACAGGAGGAGGCCATTCTGCTTCTTGAGCCTGTTATTCAGAAACTAACAGTTTTAAAAATACTTATGGAGAAGAATAGCCCTGACATAAATGGTAAAGTTCTAAATTGAATCAGGCCAACTTTGAACGTTTTATATGGGCAATTTCAAAAGCTGCTTGGGAGAAGCTCGTGACAGGAAAGTGGGAGGCCTTCACAAATGAGATTACAGGTTTCTAGATAGAGTATGTTCTGGTTCATGAGCAATGCAAGGCTGGTCGGGAATGCAGGATGGCGAGCGGAATTGAGATCCTGTTCAAGAAAAAGACAAAAACATATGATAGGTGCAGACAGGAGGGATCGAGTGAATCCATCGAGGCGTGCCAGGGCTGTAGGCTAATACTCAAGAGGGAAATGAGGAGGGTAAAATGGGAGCATACGATATCTTTCGAAAATAAGGTAAGCGACAATCCACAGAGATTCTGCCAATGCATTGAGGTCAAAAGAATAAATAGGGAGAGGACAGGGTCCGTTGAAGATCAGAAAAATGACCTATGTGTGGAACTTCAGGAGATTGGTGAGATACTGCATAAATATTTTGCATCAGTATTTACTGTGGAGTAGGATATGGAATGTAGAGAAATGAATGGTGGTATCTTCAAAAGCGTCCAGATTACAGAAGATGAGAAGCTGGCCATCTTAAAATGCATTAAGGTACATAACTCCCTCTGACGTTTTATGTGACTCTTGGATAGGCACTTGGAAGTTAGTACAATGAAAGGCACATATTTTAATCTGATCTTAGAGTAGGAGAAACTGCCGGCACAACATCAACAGCTCAAGGGCCTGTACTGTGCTGCACTGATCTGTGTTCTGTGACCTGATCAAGTGTACCCCAGAATCTTATGGGAAGCTAGGGAAGTCATTGTTTGATATCTGGCTGAGATATTTATATCATGGACAGACACAGGTAAGGTTGTGCCATTGTTTAGAACAGTTGGTAAGGAAAAGTGAGGAAACTATAGACCGGTGGGCGCGTTTTCATTGGTCGGTAAGTTGTTGGAGGGGATTCTGAGGGACAGGATTTACTTGTGTTTGGAAGGGTAAATTCTGATCAGCGATAGTCAACATGACTTTGCGTGTGGAAAATCTTGTCTCACTAATTTGATTTAGTTTGTTGAAGAAGTGAAGAATAAGATTGATGAAGGCACAAAAATAGAACTGTGGAATAGAATATGGACTTTAATAAGAAATTCAAAAAGGTTCCACACGGTAAACTATTAAGCATGGTTAGATCGCATGGCATACAGGGAGAGCTGTAGTTAATTAGCTCAAAGGTAAGAGAGGAAGGTAATGCTGGTGCGGGACATTTTATTTGGACTGGAGGCCTGTGACCAGCAGTGTACCACAAGGATGGAATGGATTTTGTCATATATGTAAATGATTTGGATGTGAATATTAGTAAGAATGGTTAGTGAGTTTACAGGTTACACCAAAATTGGTGAGGGAGTGGACAGTAAAGATGGTTAACTCAGTGTAAGACGGGACACTGATAAGATGTGCCAAAGTGCCGAGGAGTGGCTGATGGAGTTAATGTCAGACAAACGGATGGTGTAACAGTTTTGTGAGCCAAATTGGGTCGGCACTTGTAGTCAGAATCCTGGGAAGTGTTTCCAAACAAGACAGCTAAATAGAAACTATAGAAACCCTGCAGTGTGGAAACAGGCCATTACGCCCATCGAGTCCACACTGACCCTCCAGATAACATGCTGACCAACACACCCATACGTTACCACAGTGACTCTACATTTCTCTTAGACAATCCACCTAACCTGTATTTCCCTGGATACTTTGGGGCAGTTTAGTGAGGCCACTGAACCTATCCCGTGCATTTTTAGACTGTGGGAAGAAAACCAAGCACCCGAAGGAAGCCCACACAAACACGGGGAGAAAAAGCAAACACCAAACAAAGAATGACATCGAACCCAGGTCAGTGGTGTTTTAAGGTACTATCGCTAGCCACTTTGCTACCTAACGACCATCAGAGTTAGTGACTTATTTATCCCACTTTCTCTGGATCTGTCACACCTGTTCAGATGATGTCGAATTCCAGCGTGGTGTCTCTGTCAAGCCCTCCTTAACCTTCACCACAGAATTCACATTCTAACGGACAGGGCCTTAAGCTGTGACTGACACATTGCCTGCACAGCTGCCCTCACCCCTTCTCCTCCTATCCAGATCAAGTGTTCCATTAATACTACAGCATGCAAGATAATTGCTGATTTAAAATAAAACAAAAAGATGCACACACTGGAGATCGGTAACCAATACTGTTCTGATGAAGACTCCCCAGATTTGAAACATTGACTCTGTTATCTTCTAACAAAGGATTGCGAGAAAGTGACAACTGCAAATGCAGTGAATTCTAAAATGAATTCCTGGTGAAGGGTTTATGACTGAAACATAGTCTTTCCTGCTCCTTGGATTCTGCCTGACCTGCTGTGCTCTTCTGGGGCCACACTTTTCGACTTTCTTCCTTCAGATGCAAGCAGACCTGTTGAGGTTTTCCTGCAAATTCTTGTGTATGTAATTTCCTGTTTATAACATAACCAATGTTTTCCCTGCCGCATTGTCTTCCATGCACATCTTACACCAAAGTTTGCTTCTTCTTCTTTGATCTAAGCTGCAGTCAAACTGTTTCTGTATAAACTGAGCACCGTAGTGAGAATGTTAAATTCAGCGGGATTTGTCTTGATGCCTTTCTCGATGTTACAAAATCTCGCTGCATTTTGTTCGAAAAACGCATAGATAAGAAAGGCTGAGATGGATATGGGCCAAGTACAGGAATATGGAGTCAATGTGGACTGACATTTTGGTCGGAATGGACCAGTTCTGGCTGAAGGGCCTTTCTCCGTGCAGTAGGATTGTACGACTGTAAATGAAAGTAGTTTGGGATA
>NW_025214753.1:33232-36424 GCF_004010195.1 Chiloscyllium plagiosum | reverse complement strand
ATTCTGAATGTAGACATGTCGATAGCATCTGACAACATAAGCCAACATTACCAGGAATGATGGGTGAATGGAATATTGGTGTGAGTTCAGATGATGGAGAGTTTTGGATTAGGATTTGTTCTGCAGATTTGTACCTGGGAGTGGGGTCAGCAGAGTCTTTGACTCTGGGCTGAATCTAACACTAATTTCTCTCAGTGTCATTTTCATTGAGTGACAGAGCGATTGTGTGTATGAGACTGAGCTAGTTTCCTGGCGCTATCTTATCGAACTCACCTCATTCACCATTCACTACCCGCCTTACCACATGGTGTCCCTGTCATTCAATGCCAGCCTGATTCTCCCACTCAGCATGGTGGGAGGTATTCACCAACGCCGGAAATCCCTGGATATTCCGTGATCCCTGGCACTGATGCCAAAAATAAACGCCAGTGGGCAAATAATTGAACTTTCTCAGTTCGGAGATGCCCTGCCCAATTGAGGCCGAGCATGGCAGATAAGACAATAGATAATAGACAATAGACAATAGGTGCAGGAGCAGACCATTCGGCCCTTCGAGCTTGAACCAACATTCATTCTGATTATGGCTGATCATCCACAATCGGTATCCTGTTCCTGACTAATCCCCATAACCATTGATTCCACCATCTTTAAGAGCTCTATCCATCCATAAGGGGCAATTACACCACGGGTTTGTCGACAGGAGCGTTGATGTCCTGGTGGATGGGGTAGTAGAGAGGGCGACCATTCTCTTCTCAAAGGAAGCCACACTAGCAGACCCACCGAGCATGGTCTGAGCTCAACCACCCAGCTCAGGGCAGTATCTGTGGTCTGAAGAAATGTCCAGCAATACAGGACAAGCCTCAATAACCTTCCCCACTCTATCAGGATAAGGGTCATTGTATTCTCTCTGCTCCCTCACATTCACTGTATATCTGTATTCGCACCTATCTCAGAACAAGGCTCATGCTCCAGCATTCTCACTGTTGTAGGCAGCACCTCCCCCTCCTCTCTCTAGCCTTTGTGATACCCCCACTCATTTATAGAATGCTCTGGAGAGTGCTGATTATGGGATGTTCCAGATAACGTTCCAAACAATTCCCGGTTTCAGGAGAATGGCAGTGCCCCAGTGTGGAAAACATGAGGGGAAGGAACAGTGTGTTTTTTTAAAAATTAAAATTACATGCAAACGAAATTGAAATCCATCATGAGGCCATTCCGTCCTTCAAATGTGCTCTAATTTAATAGTTGTCGATATATAAACACAATTATTATTCTGGTTATTTTGCTTGCGTTACCTTATTGCATTCAGCTCAAGATAGCATCTAAACACTTGTTTCCACAATTTCCAGCAGAGAACATTTTTATCCTCAGCTGTTACCTTGACCGTTACCTGAATTGTACCTTTTTCCTTGTTATGAAAGTTTCTCTTGCCCTTTATCTGTGAGTGTTTCTGTATGAAACAGTTACACAGGCTCCCACTCAGTTGGCTGGACGGCTGGTTTGTGATGCAGAGGGAGGCCAATAGCGCAGGTTCAATTCCCCATACTGACAGAGGTCACCATGTAGGGGACGTTCTCTCAAACTCCAGGGCTCAACTCCACTCTCCTGCTAATCGCTCATATCCCTCAACTCGCTGATATGTCAAAATCCAATCCAGCCCATCTGTAAAAACAGTGACCCAGCCTCCAGAACTCTCTGGGTTAGTTAAATTCAGACTTCACGACCTTCTGAAAGAAGACATTTCTTTGTATCTCAGTTTCAATTCGATATTCCTTATTCTGTCTCTGAGTTCGAGACTCTGCCCAGGTGTGGAAACACATTATCAGCATCTACCTTGTGAAGCCCCCTCTGTATCGTTTACGTTTCAGTAATATCACGCTCATTTATTTCAAGCACGAATAATCGCCTCACCATTTTAGATGTATTCAATAAGTCAACCCTTTCATCCCAGGAACCTGCGTACTGTATCAATCTAGTTACTTGCTGCATCACCATGCTGACTTTATGTTTCATACACAGGAACACTCCAATCCGTTTTTACTTCTGCTTTGCTGGGAGTCTTCTTCATTAAATAACAGACTGCCTTTCGGTTCGCAGTGTCATCCTCAAACTCGGATGTATATCGCATTCAGCTCCTGCCGTCAGGCTGTCAGAATAGACTGTAAATAACTGATGCCATCGGACTGGTATTTGTAATACTCCAGTAGATATGTCTTTATCATAACGATCCATTAATCCTGACTCTCCAATTTTTATGTGCTAACCACCCGTCATCCCATGCTAATACATTGTCCGTAACACTATGAGCTTCTATCTTGTGTAAGAACCTTTATTTTGTGATACGTTGTGGAAGATCTCTGGAAAGCCACATGCCTACCAGTTCCCCTTTATCAAGTCCGCATGTTACATTTTCAGGGATCTCAGGATAACTTTGCAGGCAAAATATAGTTTCCCATTCACATAACCATGCTGACTCTGCGTGAAGCTTTTCTAAATGCCCTTGAATTCTTGCCTTAATAATAGACTCCCGCAGATTCCCAGTAATTATGGTTGGGCTAAATGGTTCCTGCTTTCTGTCTCGCTCCTTTCTCGAAGACAGGCGCCACAGTGGAGGTGGTCCAGTTTCGCTGGAATACTCCTGAAATCCAGAGAGTTATGGAATCTTTCACACAGTACCACCAGCCACTCTGTAACCACTTTAAAAAAAAACAACTGTGAATTACTGCTGACCGGTCTACCCTTACTCTTATCTGTTTGTCAAAAATCATTGCTCCTTTTGTTAGAGACAGTTCAAAAACTTGCCTCTTATTAACAGTTTGTTTATATCATCGACATGCTTACAGTGCCTTCCCCTGTGTGGAACAATGCAAAGTACTGGGGTAATTTTTTGCCTGTTCACTGTAGCCAGTTACCCAGTCACATCCTCCAAATTACCTCAATATACTTTCCAGACTTCATTTCTACCTAAGGTCACACACTCATTTTGAACTTCTTTTATATACACAGAAAGGTTTGTGATGCTTGTTTTTATATTTCTTGCCAATTTACTTCCATCATATCTTTTGTTCCCCCTTTTCTCGCTTTCTAGATTCATACAATCACTTCACGCACGAACAGACCCTTTGGTCCAACTTGTTCATGCTTAACTAAACTAGTCCCATCTGCTTTCACGTGTCCCATATGCCTCTAAAC
>NW_025214753.1:26571-33034 GCF_004010195.1 Chiloscyllium plagiosum | reverse complement strand
GGGGGGGGGGGGGGGGGGGGGGGGGGGGGGGGGGGGTATGTTTTCAATAAGGAATCTCCAAGAAGGAAACTTTCCGGAGTGAGATGTGAATGGGAGATGTAAAACAACATGAATGGAGAGGACGAGTCACACTGAGATCAGAGGCAAAATGGCAGCACAAAACACAGCTTGATGCTCGTGCAGGGAAGGTAGACTCAGATAGGAACCATTATATGAGAGAATGTGCTCTGTAATTGGAGACGGATAACTTGGAACAAGGAAGGGGAGATGAGCAGGGAAGAGAATGGAGCAGCAATGGCTGGGGTTTCTGGGGTAATTCAGGAAGCACAGCTGAAATTCATGCCCAGCATCTGCTCATGGTCCCTGAAGTATACACCCTAAATCTGGGCACACACTAATGCTCGTTAATTTGCGATTGAATCGTATCCTTGACAGATTTTGTCAACCACGGGCAGTTCATCTTCTTCCGAGTCCTTCTTTTTGAACAGAAACAATAATTGCTGAGCCTTATGGGATATCTGCTTGAATGTCTGTTCCTGTATGTCCACTGACCTTCCTCTGGGTCTGTTTCCACATCCCTCTTCAGATCAGATGTGAGATTTAATCCTCAATATAAGTGTTTGGTTCTTTTCAATAATTCAGGAGGAACTTCTGCATGTGGATGAACACATGATCAGCGGAGGCTGACTCCATTCTCCCAGTTTCTCCATCTCTGTTGATTCTGTTTGATGATGTCACATTCCAGTGAACTGCCTCTGACCTGACCTCCTTTTTCTTCAAACCAGAAATCCCTTAACTCCGGTGGACAGGGCCTTCAGCTGTCACTCTCCCACCACCCACAGTATCGCCCTTAGTTCGTCCCCTCCTTCCCAGAACAATGATATATCTCCCATTGTCATCACTTCCTACTGCACTACAATCCACATTCATGGAATCATCCTCTGCCACTTCCACCACCTCCAGTAGGACTACACCATCAAACACATATTCCCCTCCCGTCCACTGTCAGCATTTCACGGGGACCATTCCTTCTGTGACACCCCCATCACCCTGGACACTTCCCCACCCCACCCCATGGCATCTACTCATGCAATTGCAGAAGGTGCAACGCTTGCCCATTATCGTCTTCACTCCTCACTGTCCAAGGCTCCAATCACAACTTCCAGTTGAAGCAGCATTCCACTTGTATTCGTTCAATCCAGTCTCCTGTCATTGCTGCTTACAATGCAGTCTCCCTTACACTTGGGAGATCAAACAGAAACTGTTTTAAGGAACACTTCCACTCTGTCTGTTGGAATAATCCTGACCTTCCCCTTGCTTCCCATTCCAATAACCTACGTTGTTCTCATGTTGACTTTTCGTTCCTGAGCTGCTGTAATGTTTCACAGAAGCACAACCCAAGCTTGAGTAACACCTCACTTTAGCACATTACAGCCTGTAGGAGTTATTATTCAATTCCATAATTAAAAAGCCTGACCCCATTATGGCTGTTCTCCATTTTTCATACATTCTGCTTGCTGGTTTCCGTATGACCTTGTCTGTGACTCGTTCATCTTGCTCTCAATAGAGAGAAGCCATTCTCTCATTTGCACTTTAATTTACACCCATTTTATATCTGTTTCTCGTTCACCACAATTAAAAGCTCATACCTTTGTGGCATTGCATCTCCACATGCTCTGTTTCCCATCGTCCCTCGTCCAATTTTGTCAAGGGATTAAAGAGTTCTTTTCAGTTCTGAATAAGGGTCACGCTGGACTTGAAACACAGTCTCTGTTTCTCCATCCCCACAGATGCTGCTCGCTCTGCTGAATTTCTCCAGCAATTTCTTGTTTTGACCAGCTTGAAAGAGGTGTGTCCAAGCCGTTCAAATGCCCTGTCCATACACTGGGGAGTGAAAAATAACGCAAGATGTAGAAATTCATTGGTTCTGAAACGACATAAGATTGGCATCATTGACGCTGCAGAGTTCTTAATGAAGACCATGGAGAGAAACAGAGGGAAACACATTCAATCTAAACACGGAAGGTGGCATGACTGGAAGGGAAATGATCCATATGAATGTTAGAATTAGAATGGCTAGTGTGGAAACAGGCTCTTCGGCCCAACAAGTCCGCAACGCTTCTCTGAAGACTAAACCAACCAGACCCATTCCCATATCCTACACTTACCCCTGACTAATGGATCCAACCTACGCATCCCTGAACACTCTGGACAATTTAATAAGGCCAATGCGCCTAAACTGCATGTCTTGGGACTGTGGGTGGAAACTGAAGTAGCTGGAAGAAACCCGCGCTGACACACGGAGAACGTGCAAACTCCACGCACTTAGTCGCCGAAGGATGCAATCAAACTTGGGTCCGTAGTGTTGTGAGGCAGCTGCGCTCACCACGGACCCACGTGCTACTTGGCGGAATATTCTTTGGGGTTTTGAGAATCATGACAGTTAAGAGGTGTGACATCATGGACAAACGCTCAGAAGAATGAGAATACAAAAATGGAAGTGTTACCGCTTCCGAAACAAGAGTAGGTCATGGTGAAGGGGTCTCAGTGAATGGGTCTCGGTGTGAACTTGGGGATAGACGGCTGAATTGCAATGCAGAAATTGCAGCTCAAAATTGAGAATTCATGTGGTACTGTCGATCACAGCTGGAGAGAAGGAGAATTGTATTGAATCATAATCTGTAACGTTTTGCCCAGGATAATCACTCAGTCTACCATTGCCATTAAGCTGATCGATGTTTCAGAGACGAGTTGGGAATGTACTAGGGTCAGAACCATGTATACCTAAAACTGATGACAATCCATTTAAAGCTACCGCACGGGACCACTGTACTTACATTCCAAACAGCAGGACTAGTATCTAATAGAGAGGGCGAAATGATTATAAAGCAAACAGATCAGACAGAAGCTCTACAGTTCTGCCACATCCATCAGAAATGGAGTTGAACTATGAAACAACTGACGATTAAAGAGGACTCCACAAATATTATTTAAAAACAACATTGTTCAATGGGATTAGGGTGTCACAGTTCAGGTCATCATTTATTGCCCAGAGGGTAGTTAAGAGTCAACCACTTTGCTGTGGGTCTGGAGTTACATGTGCCCAGAGCAGGTATGGATGGCAGTTTCCATTCCTTAAGGCCATCAGTGAACCAAATGCGTTTGGCCTACAATCAGCAATTGATTCATGATCTCATCACTCGACTCTTAATCCCAAACATGTATTGGATTTGAATTCCACCATCTACTGTAACAGGATTCGAACTCATGTCACCAGAGCGTTACTGGGGTTGTTAGACTAACATCTCAGCAGCTATTGCTGAGGCTATTGCTCTACCATTCCTGGAAAGAATGGAACCTTCATGTACATCAATGTAAAAGACAAAGATGCCGTGTCTGCACCATCCTCAGCCAGACGTGTTGCTTGAATAACGCCCACAGAATCACAGATGCCAGTCTTCAACCAATTCGAACAGCTGCACGTGACATGAAGAAACAACTGAACACAATAGATACGACAAAGGCAATGGGCTCTGACACCAGTCTTGCAAAAGGACTGAAGACTTGTGCTGCACAACAAGCCATGCCCCTGGGGACGCTGTGTCATTCCAGCTCCTACTCTGACATCTCTCTGGCAGTGTGTAAAATTACTCAGCTATTTGCCATCCCCAAAGAGGGGAATATTCACAATCTGACCAATTACCACCCTCAGTCCCATCACGACAATCAAATTGATGAGAGTTCTTTCTGCCAGAGATGTCAAGCAGCAAAGAAGTAACCAGCTCAGTGTGGTTTCCCATAGGTCCCCATGTGGAGATGGTGCTGTTGTGGAAATGTCACTGGATTGCTAATCTAGACCAGGTTAATGCTTTGGCAGCTGGTGGATGTTAGAAACAATTAATAAAATATCTAGGTGTAAAATATGGTGCCAGTAATACTGACATTGAAGCCCATGTCAATTGTCAACATAAAAGTTCTTCCCATTGTACATTCAGGAAGTGAATCTCACGTGCTTTCCTGGTCTTGCCTAAATGTGACGCAAGAAAGAAAGCCATGTGGTAAACTCATCAGTCGTCTCCGAAACTGCCATGCAAGGCCATTGTATCAAACTGTTCCGAGATCTTAAATGATGAACTCGGACACAACACCGGGCATCAGCCTGTGTATCGGGAAAGGGAACGGGAAGCACAGTCCTGTCGACCCTTCAGAGACCTCCTTCCTAACATCTGAGAGTTTGTAACAACATTTACAGAGCTTTCCCACAGACTGCACAGAAACATCAGGAAAGGGGTAAGTCATCGAAAACATTGAGCATTCCCCACTCTAGGTTTTGGCCAAACATCTCTTCAATTGACTTTGCACAAACACTGTATACTCTATATCTTTTGAAGTGGTTAACTATCTGGAAAAAAAAATGAAATAGGAACTTCGGTCCGTCAATTTGGTGAAGAAGTCAACAAAGGTGTACACATCGGTCTCTTCACAGAACAACAGGTTTACATCAATTCCTTTTGAAATGAGATTTAGATTAGATTACTTACAGTGTGGAAACAGGCCCTTTGGCCCAACAAGTCCACACCGCCCCACCGAAACGCAACCCACTCATAACCCTACATTTACCCCTTACCTAACACTACGGGCAATTTAGCATGGCCAATTCACCTGACCTGCACATCTTTTGGACAGTGGGAGGAAACCGGAGCACCCGGAGGAAACCCACGCAGACACGGGGAGAACGTGCAAACTCCACACAGTCAGTCGCCTGAGGCGGGAATTGAACCCGGGTCTCTGGCGCTGTGAGACAGCAGTGCTAACCACTGTGCCACCGTGCCGCTCACAATGTTAACCATTATTTTATTTTTCCAAGCAATGTGCTCAATGTCACGTCTATCCGCATTGTTCTTCACCTGCCACGTATTTGCCCATTCCCTCCAATTTTCTCAATCACCTTTGAAGTTCTTTACAACCTGATCACCCACTCACAATCTCAATTTGGAGCCGTCAACAGATTTGTAAAGATTACATATAATGCCCTTGAACAAATGTTTCACATGCTTTCTGAACAGCTGGGGTCCACACATCAAATCCTGGATTATCATGCTAGTCATTGATTTCCACTCCAAAATATATAGAACTGTTTATACTGATTCACTTTTTCCTTTAAACTCTCCCATTCTCAACCCATGCAGTATATTAGATCTAGCTGTTGCACACTGATATGGACCAGGACAGACCTCCTCAAATCATTTCAAGGAAGTTGCGCAGACCCAACCTTTGCTCATTGACTTAAGCAGGTGTAAGGTGGATATTCCAGGTGTGATGCAACTGAATATAACACAAACTCAAGAGGATAATAGACAGAATAACGTAGATATCTGAAAAATCAACAAATTATCTCTCAACTCCGGATTCAACCCAGTGAAACTCTTTTGCATCCCATCCAGTGCCAGTACATTCTTTCTCAAGTAATTCAGCTTAAACTTCATACAATACTCCAGGTGTGGCCTCACCAGTACCCTGTACAGCTGCAAAATAACTTACCTGACTTGAAATTGAATCCCTTCAGCAACGACATACAATATACCATTTGCCTTCCTCAGTACTTGCTGTACCTGCAGACCAACCTTGTGTGATTCATGCACATGGACACCCAGGTCGCTCTGCAGAGCAGCATGCTGCAATGTTTTACCATTCAAGTAACAATCCTTTTTTTACTGGTACTCCTAACAAAATGGATGAATTCCAATTTACTGACATCGTATTCCGTCTGCCAGACATGAGCCTACTCACTCAAAGTATCTGTGAGTATCCTCTTAAAAAGTTTCATAGATCTCTGCACACTTTGCTCTGCAACTCATCATCATGTCATCTGCAAATTTTGACAAACTACGGATGCTCCCAACTCACATCATTGATATAAATTGTGAATAATTGCAGCCCCGACACTGATCCCTGAAGCACGCCACTCGTCACTGATTGCCAGATGTGAATAGCACTCATTTAGACCCACCCTTTGCTTCCTGTCAACCAATCTTCTATCCATACTAATACTTTACCATAACGCCTTCCATCTTTATCTTCTGCAGCAGTTTACTGTGCGGCACCTTTTCGAAGACCTTTTGGAAACCTAGATACACCACATCCACTGGGGCCACGTTGTCTACCTTGCTCATAATGTCTTCATAAATTTCCAAAAGACATGTTAAGCATGACCTGTCTTTCAGGAACCAATGTTGTGTCTGCGCATTGGGCCGATTTGTACCAAAATGCCTTGCTATTTCTCCCTTGATAATACACTCATGCTTCTTCCCCATTACACAGATTAAGCTACCTGGTTTATAATTCCCCATCTCTTATCTACCAGCCTCTTTAAACAGTGGCGTCTCATTTACTGTTTTCCAATCTGCTGGGACTGCCTCAGAGTTCAGCAAATTTTAGAAAATTACCACAATTGCACTTGATA
>NW_025214753.1:0-24582 GCF_004010195.1 Chiloscyllium plagiosum | reverse complement strand
CAATAAGCTTCTATCTGCAATTTGAGAGGGAGAGGGTACAGTCGGAAGTGACAGCATTTCTGTTGAATAAAGGGAATTATGGAGCTATGAGGGAGGAGCTGGCCAAAGTTCAATTGTGCAATACCTTAGCAGGGATGACCGTGGAGGAACAATGGCGGATATTTCTGTGTATAATGCAGAAGTTGCAGGATCAGTTCATTCCTAAAAGGAAGAAAGATCCCAGGAGGAGGCATGGGCGGCCGTGGCTGACGAGGGAAGTTAAGAAACATATAAAGTTAAAAGAGAAAAGGGAGAACATAGCAAAGATAATTAGGAAAACTGAGGACTGGGAAGCTTTTAAAGAGCAACAGAGGATTACTAAGAAGGAAATACGCAGAGGAAAAATGAGATATGAAGGTTAACTGGCCAATAATGAGTGGTGGGGGCATGGAATGCGCTGCCTGTGGTAGTGGTAGAGTCAGAATCTTTGGTGACCTTTAAGCGGCAATTGGATAGGTACATGGATGGGTGCTTAAGCTAGGACAAATGTTCGGCACAACATCGTGGGCCGAAGGGCCTGTTCTATGCTGTATTGTTCTATGTTCTTTGTAATACTTTCAAATTAATTTAATTCTCAAAGTTCCCTGGCGAAGCATTCTTTCTAATAGACTCTTGTGTTGTCCTGATTGCTTCTTTGATGCTAAGCAGACTGTAATTCCCGACTTTCTCCCTGCCTCCTTTTGAAATACTGGGGTTATATTTGCAGCACTCAAATCTGTGAATTCAATCATCCGGAATTTGGAAGACAGTAAGCAAAGTATTCATTAATACAACCGTCACTTCCTTTAGGAATCATGGATAAAGATTATCAGGCCATGGGGATTTATCGGATTTCAGTCCAAATATTTTCTCCAAAACTGATTATTTGCTGATTTGATTGTATTTCCTGTCTTTTCTCAGTAGACCTGGAATTGCTTGGAAGTTTTTAACTTTTTTCTTTCATGAAGGCAGAACTGAAGTAGATGCTTCATAGTCTGCCATTCTCCTGTTCTCCATTCGCTGGTTTTGGACTGTAAGGAAGCTACAATTATCTTTGCCAACATTTCATCTTGATATATTGTACTTTGAGAAGCTTAACATTTCACGTTTGTTTAATATACTCTTCTGAAACCTATTACTTCCTGTCTTAAGCTTTCAATGATTTACCTTCCACAACCATACAATCAAAGAAGCATAGCATCAAAATTACAGCACGATCTATATTAACCAATGTTACTACATCAGTCCCATAGCCATAAATGGTTTGACACTTCACGTGCTCGCCAAAATACATTTTAATGGTTGTGAGGTGACCCGTGATAGCTCCCAACCACCCCACCACCCTCAGGAGGTGCATTCTGGACCGCATCACCCTCTGGGTGAGGAACAATCCCTGAATCTTCTCTAAACCTCAAATCCTTCCCTTTAAACTTGTGCTCCCGTGTTCTTGGTCCTTCGACTAATCTTTTCCTTCTGAATCACGTCCCCCTCAGCGTTCTCTGCTCCAAAGCAAACAAATGTAGTTTATGAAATCTCTCTCCATAGCTGATATGCTCCATCCTTGGCAACATCCTGGTGATTCTCTGTACCCCCTCCAGAACAATCACATGCTTCCTGTAATGGGGCTCCCAGAACCCCAAATAGTATTCCATCTTGGCCTAACTAAAGTGTTACACAGCTCTTGAAATCTATGCCTCGATAGGTAAGCACTATGCCTACTTTTTCCAATTATTTCTAACGTAACAATTTGATTGTCCCCGATACATTCACGGATGTGTGGAGAAGCACCCTCTGAGCTTCCTGGTGTGCTGCCATTCAATTTGTACTCTCCTGTTTGGTTCCTTCCTCCAAAGTGCATCATCTCATATTTATCAGGCATACATCTTCCATTGATCCACCCATCTGACCTTTCCATCTGTATCTTCCTGTAACATAAGAACTTCCTCCCTGCCAAACACCCAGCCAATATTTGTGTCAACACAGACTTACTTATCACGCTGTCATTCCCCCTCCACAGTCACACCTACATCATTTATAAATACCATAAACAATAAGTGACACAGCACTGATCCCTGTGTTACATCAGGGGACACCGTTCTCCAGTCACACAAACAGCCTTCTACCACCAACCTATTTTTTGCAAACTTTTCTCTAACACTGATCTGAACCCACGTCTATAGTTCCCTGTTCTATCTTCACAATCCTTCCTGTAAAAGGTCCTCTCCAGTCTCGGGCACCTTACTTGTGACCAGATTCTAGTTAAACATTTGCATCAACGCCTTTCATTCCTTGTCTCCAACAGCAGCCTGAGATGTTCCTGATCTAGACCTGGGGATTGGTCCAGTTTTAGACCAGCCAAAACCATCAATCCCTGCTAACATCTTACATCAATCTGTTTAAGAGCCTCCCAGTCCATCTTCTTGAATTCTGAACCTGCCACCTCTTTTTCCCAAGTAAAAAGACGTGAAGTTCTCATATAACAATCAATCAGCGTTCTCCAGTTTCACACACAGATTCCCGCCCTGATCCCAGACCAAGTCTCCTCAGCAGACCATTGTGCCATCTGAGAGATTAATCTGGAGAATGCCCATTCAGTATATGTGATCAGTATATTTTACTTAGATCAAGACATCAAAATTGTACTGGTCCAGTCCAGGTACAGTCTCCCCAACTCTCTGTGTTACTTGTGCAGAATGTCTTTATTTCTAGTCGGAGAAAATCATTGTAGAAGCTGAATCTGTACTGAAAACCAACACATGCTAGAGATCACAGTGAGACAGACAGCACCGTGAAGAGAGAGTATGGCCAAAGGGATCACCACTGTGGTCATTCGTCTATTTCAGCTCAGATATTGGCCGGGGATGAGATGGAGTCAGAGGAAGGAAATGCAGTTTGTAACCAGAACAGCAGATAGTGACCTCAATGCTTTCAATGTTTATATAACAAGTGCAGTGATACAACGGATCATGGTTCACAGCTGTAACTGAACAAGTCAACTGAACAAGTCAACATGAGTAACACTGCCAGAAGCAAGGAGGGAGAGAGTGATTTAACAATTTAGTAGTGGTTTGTCAAGTGAATATCTGGATTTAGAATCTTAGCAGGAACAATAACAGAGGCAAGGAGGGTAGAGTGAATGAAAGAACACTATTACTGTCCAACATGATTTATAGAATTAATGACTGAACAGTGAGAACTACCAGGAACACCAACAAAAGCCAGGATCGGATAATAAAAATATTGAAAAATGTAAAGTACATATTTGATCCGCCACGATATTGACCTTCGATCATAACATGTAGAAAGAAACCAAACATCCCAATATAAACTCCTATCCATTCTTGGGACATTCCAGTCTAATGTCCTCAGATTGTGATTCATTTTTGAAACATTCCAGACTCTTGTGCTCAGATTCTGATCTCTCTACCCTTTCTCTCTGGAACTGCTGATTTCTGCTGAAAAATGTGTTGCTGGAAAAGCCCAGCAGGTCAGGCAGCATCAAAGGAGCAGGAGAATCGACGTTTCCGGCATAAGCCCTTCTTCAGGAACCTGGAATACCACCTGCTGATCCCTGTTAACTCTGTTGGTGATGCTCCCACCATACTGTGGGATAACACATTGAACGGAGCCCACTTATCATTAAAAGATGGAAACCGTACACTGGGGTAATTCAACCCATGGAGACTAACACCAATCACAGTCACTAAACATACAGGTCCAGTTGACCCCTTCCTGACATCACTTTTCATATCCCAATAAAAGGGAACAATTATTCGGTGTGGGTGGAATGGATGGGCGTTGCTTAGCGATGGACCATAAATCTTTCAATGTTCTTATTGTTGCTTCCGTGTCTGTGGGAGTAAAGCCTGAACACTGCAGGACTGTGTATATTACATACTGTTTATAACGGGCGACAGTGAAAAAGTAACAGACCCGCTGCATAAGATGACTGGTGGGGTAATTTCCAGAGCCAATAAACCAGTGTATATATTTATTGACCATTTATTTTGTGGAATGTTGCTCATGGTTTTATGTGCACTGTTGTCAAATTCTTCCATAACCGTGGGACATCATTCAGAGCATCGAGCCTCTAGCACAGGAACAGGAGGAAGTAATTATGTCCCCATGCCCCTGTTGCAAAGGGACAGCGGGAGGCCATTCAGCCTCTCAAGTCTGATGCAGAGGGATAGGAGGATGCCATTCTGCTTCTTGAGCCTGTTATATAGAACATAGAACATAGAAGAATACAGCGCAGTACAGGCCCTTCGGCCTTCGATGTTGCGCCGATCCAAGCCCACCTCACCTACACTAGCCCACTAACAACCATATGCCTATCCAATGCCCGCTTAAATGCCCATAAAGAGGGAGAGTCTAGCACTGGTACTGGCAGGGCATTCCATGAACTCACGACTCGCTGAGTAAAGAACCTACCCCTAACATCTGTCCTGTACCTACCACGCCTTAATTTAAAGCTATGCCCCCTTGTAATAGCTGACTCCATACGTGGAAAAAGGTTCTCACGGTCAACCCTATCTAAACCCCTAATCATCTTGTAGATGATTAGGAACTATGCAGGAACTATCAGTTGTAAAATCCCTATGGAGCAGAATAGTCCTAATTTAATTTTAATGTTTCAAGTTGAGTCAGGCCAACATTTAACGTTTTATGTTAGTAACTTTGAAAAGTTGTTTTGGAGAAGCTTTTGGCGGGAAAGTGGGAGGCCTTCACATGTGAGTTACATAGTCGAGCGACAGCATGTTCCTGTCTATGAGCACGGTAAGGCTTGTAGGTGTAGGGAATGCTGAATGGCGAGCAGAATTGAGGCACTGTTCAAGAAAAGGCGGAAGCATATGATAGGTACAGACAGTAGGGATCGAGTGAATCCATCGTGGAGCACCAGGGCTGTAGGATAATACCCAAGAGGGAAATCAGGAGGGCAAAATGGGGACATGTGATATCTTTCGATAATTGGATAAGGGACATTCTAAAGAGATTCTACATCCACATTAAGGTCAAAATAGTAACTCTGGAGAGAGCAGGACCCCTTAAAGATCAGCAAAGTGACCTTTGTGTGGAACTACAGGAGATCAGTGAGATACTAAATAAAGATTTTGCATCAGTATTTACTGTGGAGTAGGATATGGAAGGTACAGAACTTGGGGAAATGAATAGCGATGTCTTGAAATTTCGATATTACTGAAGATGAGGAGTTGGATATTTTAAAATGCATAAAGCTGGATAACCGTCTCTGACGTTTTAAGTGACTCTTGGTTAGGCACATGGATTTTAGTACAATGAAGGGCATAAAGGTTAGTCTGAACTTAGAGTCGGATAAACTGCCGGCACAACATCAACAGCTCAAGGGCTTGTATGTGCTGCACTGATCTATGATCCATAAACTGATCAGATGTACCTCAGAGCTGTTGGGAAGCTAAGGAAGTAATTGTTCAGTCTCTGGCTGAGATATTTGTATCATGGACAGCCACAGGTAAGGTTATGCCATTGTTTAAGAACATTTGGTAAGGAAAAGCCAGGAAACTGTAGACAAGTGGGACTGATGTCATTGGTGGGTAAGTTGTTGGAGGGGATTCTGACGGACAGCATTTACTTGTGTTTGGAAATGTAAATTCCGATTAGTGATATTCAAATTGACTTTGTATGTGGGAAAGCGGGTCCCACTAATTTGATTTAGCGTTTTGGAGAAGTGACGAATAAGTGACGAGACGGTGGCACAGTGGTTAGCACTGCTGCCTCACAGCTCCAGAGACCTGGGTTCAATTCCAGCCTCAGGCGACTGACTGTGTGGAGTTTGCACATTCTCCCCGTGTCTGCGTGGGTTTCCTCCGCGTGCTCCGGTTTACTCCCACAGTCACAAAGATGTGCAGGTCAGGTGAATTGGCCATGCTAAATTGCCCGTAGTGTTAGGTAAAGGGTAAATGTAGGGGATATGGGTGGGTTGCGCTTTGGCGGGTCGGTGTGGACTTGTTGGGCCGAAGGGCCTGTTTCCACACTGTAAGTAATCTAATCTAATTGACGAAGGCACAGAAACACAACTGTGGAATAGAATATAGACTTTAGTGTGACATTCAAAAATGTTCCGCATCGTAAACTGGTTGGCATGGTGAGATCACATGCAATACAGGGAGAGTTGGAGGTAATTGGCTCGAAGGTAATAGACGAAGGAAATGTTTGTGAACTGTTATTTTTATTGGACTAGAGGCCTGTGACCAGCAGTGTACCACAAGAATTGAATGGATTTTGTCATTTTATACAAATGTTTTTGATGTGAGTTTGCAGATAACACCAAAATTGTTGAGGAAGTGGACAATGAAGATGGTTTACTCAGAGTAAAATGGGACGCTGATCAGATATGCTAAAGGGCCGAGGAGTGGCTGATGGAGTTCATGTTTTGACAAACGAAAGGTGTAACATTCTATTGAGGCAGATTTTGTCATCACTTATAGGTAGGATCCTAGGCAGCGTTTTCAAACTCAGACAGCTACATAGAAATTATAGCAGCCCTGCAGTGTGGAACCATTTGGCCCACCAGTCCACACTGACCCTTCAGATAACCGCCAGAACAACAAACGCAAATGTTACCACGGTAACTCCACATTTCCCATAGACAATCCAATGAACCTGCACATCCCTGGATACTGCGGAACAATTTAGTGAGGTCACCGAACCTAACCTGGACATTTTTGGCTGTGAGAGGAAAACCAAACACCCAGAGGAAACACACGCGCACACAGGGGGAAGGTGCAAGCACCGTAGAGAGAGTCCCCAAAGGTTGGAATCGAACCCAGGTCATTGGCGTTGGAAGGCAGCATCTGTCACATCTGTGCAAAAGATGTGAACCGAAAAAGGTTCATGCTCCACCACTGTCACTCCTGCATGCAGCGTCTCCCCCCCTTGCATCTCTTGCCTTTTTAATATCCCGACAGATTGTAGAATGCTCCGGAGAATGCTGATTATGGAATGTTCCAGATAATATTCCAAATAATTCCCAGTTTCAGGAAAATGGCAGTGCCCCAGTGTGTAAAACATTAGGTGAAGGAACGGAGATTTTTTTAAATAATATGCAATTAAAATCTACAATGAGTCCATTCAGCCCTTCAAATGTGCTGTACCATTTAATAAGATCAGGAGTGATCTGATTGTCTCCTGAGCTTCACGTTGTAGGAACTTTCAATCATTCAGCCCCCTGGTTTCCTGTCACTGACCAGATGACTCTCATGCACTTTCTACCCTGAGTTTCTTCAAGCATGTGTTTGGCAGGCATTTCCCATGGGAACCAACCCTCTAAAAATATGTTCCATCAGTTTTTTACTTTCATACAATGGTTAGCATGCTTCACACAGGCCAATCAAAAATGTACTCATACTTTATAGTCATTGATATCTGATCACAATTAGTAATTCTGGTTATTTCGCTTGAGTCACCTTATTATATTCAACCAAGGATATCATCCAATGAACTGTCTCGTTATAAAATACAATTTCCAACGGATATTTTTTTTCCTCAGCCGTTATCTTAACCATTATCTGAAATGCACCTTTTCTTTTTCCTTCTTATCAAAGTTTATATTTTACTTTGACTTTGGCTATTTCTATCTATAGCAGTTACACAGCCTCGCAATCTGTTGGCTGGATGGCTGGCTTGTGATGCAGAGGAAGGTAAACAGCGCATGTTCAATTCCCCACACAGGCAGAGGTTGCCACGAAGGGGACGCTCTCTCAATATCGTCCTGTCACCTGAGGTATGATGACCCTCAAGATAAACCATAATTTGTGGTCTCACTAATGAGGGTCCTTTGGGACTCTATTCTATCCATGTTAGCATTTTAATTTTTTCAAAAATATTTTTATTCAGAGAAAATCTTTTTAATGCTTCAATGAACCAATAAGTACCCAGCTGAAAAAGCAATGTAAATTGAACACAATTTCACCCATGTACTTTGTACATTAAAAAACAAGGTAAAACAACGGACCAAAGGAAAATTAAAAAAAATTAAAAAACGAATAGCAGAACTCAGTGTAACAAAACTATAGCTCTCAATTTTCAAGAGCCTTAACTAATACACGTTCATTTGTTCGTAATTCTTCCTCTCTGGACATTAGATTCATTAGTCAAATTCGTCATAGCGAGATACAATTCCTTAATACGGAGGCAGATAAGTCTGTACCTTGGTAATTCAAAAAGGGCTGCCATGTCTTATAAAAATCCTCTATTTCCTGGTGCAACATACCTTTAAAAAAGTCCAAAGGGCTATGCTCCATGACGAGGTTATGACAACCCAATAAACCCCGCGGGTGTTCAGACACCCAACACAACAGAACTTTTTTTCTGAACACAGAGAGTGAGGGTATTGAAGTATTTTTTTCCTATGCAGATCTGAGTAAGTTAGACTGGGCAGGTCAGGAAAGGGGAAACCTGATCCATCTCCAATTCGTTCCCCAAGATCCTCTCCACCCTACCGAACACACCGCTCCTATAGCGCCGGTGGAAGGTCACTAAAAAATGAGTAAGAGTGCCCATAGTCATTCTGCTTTAAGACATACTCCCATCTTGAATTTTGAGAGAGGATCTAGGGCCAGATAGACTCTGTGAAGAATCTTCAAGTTCAGGGCAAGAGTCTTCTTATAGATCGAAATACTTCTTGCATTTTCACAAATATCCTCCCCTGTGTCCGAAGAGATCTGAACCCCCAACTCTCTTTGCAGACCTCAGTAAGGCACAAAGACTCGTCTGAGGGGCCACACTCCAACAAATGTTAAAGGGTACTGTGAGAGAGTGTGTTCTTAACACAAAGCACCGTCTTCACTGTATCGGATCTGTACGGGTCTGTTAAAAGCGTGGTTATTTTTTGAATAACATCTCTGATCTTATAAAAAGAAAACAGAAGAGAACTCTACTCGGTAGTCTATAGTTACGACTTATTTGATCAAAGGACATTCTTGTTTCTCCCTCAGATAAATCATCAAAGCAAGATGCATCCACGAGATGCCCATAGATTAAACATGGAATCCAGTGTCCCCCTTCGGAAAGACGTTACACCACGTTTTGTGGTAAGAAATGAGGTTTGGCTATAGTTCCTTCGATCAGACACATTGCTTTGAAATTGTTAATACTTATTTGGAAAAGGCAATACTTCGTAACCGTCCTCATTTTGTATTTGAATAGCAGACTAATAAGGGAGCACTTTGCCTGAGAAGCTTTAATATCTAACCATATTGACGCCGATGCCTCACTAACATCGGGTAAAGAAGAGCTTAATTGATAGCATTTAATATCCGGGAGATCTACTCCCCACAAACTGTGAGGTCGTTGCAATTTGGTTAACTTGACAAGAGGTCGCTTATGGTGACAAATCAGAGCTACATTATCCATTGAGTCTCCTAAATGTCTGTCTGGGAAACATCAAAGAAAGCATTCACACGGGCTATAGCAAACAAGGGAGGGAATTCATTTTAATAACAGCTATCCGACCTAGCCAGTATATGGGAAGTGTCTCTCACCTTCGATGGTCTTGTTTAATTTTGTCAAACAAATGGACAAATCCCACGAAAAATGCATGTTCAAAGATAGGATTAATGAATATACCTAAATAGGGAACATTCTCATTACCCCCTGGGACCATTGAAAAGGAAATCAGGATTCTCCCACGGCATCAGGTATTACCCTGAGTTCGCCCAGAGGCATGGCCTCCGACTTTGTAAAATCAATGGTATAGCCGGAAAAGGCACCAAACGAATTGATGCATTGCATGAGGTGATGTACCAAGACTGTGGGATTAACAAAAAATTAAGACCATCATCTGCAGACAATATGATCTTACGTGAATTCTATCCCACTTCTGGGGCAGATATGTTGGGGTCCCTGCAGATGGCCTTCGCCAATGGCTCAATCACCAACGCAAACAACACTGGTGAAAGGGGTTAACCTTGTCGACTGCCTCTAGAAATATTAACTTTACGGTATTGCACACAGAGGATCACTTTCAAGGACCGTCACCCACTTGATAAAAACTTTGCCTAGACCAAACCATTCTAACGTATAGAAGAAATACAGCTACTCAACCCAAGAAAATGCATTCTCTGCATCTAAAGAGATCATTAATACATGTATAAGTTGCTGTTGATACGCTTGGATCATATTGAGTAGTCTCCTAACATTGTTGGAATATCTGCAGCCTTATATAAGCCGGTATGGTACACTTTGACAATGGAAGGATAAATAGTTTCCATCTGTAATGTAAGGGACTCATACAGAATTTTGATATCAACATTTATAAGTGAGATGGGCCTATGAGAAGCACAATCTTTCGGTGTCTACCTTTTCTTAAGAATAAGAGAGATATGAGCTTCTCTTAAGGATGGTGGGAGGCAGTTGTGACTGTGCGAGTGACTAACATGGTAAGCATCGGCCCTGACAATAGATTTATAAATTCCTTGAAAAATTCACTTGGACATCCGTCAGGACCGGGCGCCTTTCCGCACGGAAGCTGCTTTATACCCTCCGGCACTGACAATGATGCATTAAGGCAAGACGCTCATTTGGGGGTTACCCCTGGAAGATTCAAGTTCTTGAAGAAAGATTCCAGCTTAATCCATCTATCCTCATAATGCTCAGTCTGATATAAAACGGAATAAAATCTCCAAAATGCTGCTTTAATCTTTATGGGATCGCAGGTAAGGGTCCCTGTACCTTCCCTAATTGAGGTAATGGCTTTGGGGCTCTCTCTTTCCACGCAAGATAGGCTAAATACTTGCCTGGCTTATCACAATGCTCAAACAACCTTTGTTTTGCAAAAGTAAGTTCCTTCTTTGCTGCCTGTGTGAGCATGGAATTCACTGCAAACCGAAGTGTTGTGATCCTCTGCAGCCTAGGCACCGAAGGTCTATCACAGTATGCCCTTTCGGCTGCCTTCAATCGTGTCTCGAGCAAGCGTTCCTGCTCCAGCTTCTGCCGCATCCTAAGGAATAAGTATTCCTTTGGAATAAGCCTTAGCAATTTTCCATATAATGGATGGGTTACTGGTTGAATCTAAATGAATGTCTAAGAAAGGTGTGAATTCATTGCAAAAATACTCAATGAACTTATTATCCTTAAGAATAAATGGATCCAGTCGCCAGTGTCTCCAACCTGCTATCTTGCCCTTAATCTTAACCAATAAGTATACTGCTGCATGGTCAGAATTATTCCCAATTGTACAGAACACCACTGAATCGATGATTGCTGCAAGGTGAGGAAGAGATCAACCCTAATATGGCATTTGTGCATGTTAAAGAAGAAAGTAAAATCTCTATCTGTGAGTTGGATCTCCCTCCAAACATCCACCAGCCCCAGTTCCACACAAAAAATCCACTAATTGCTTAGATTGTAAACATGGGGGCTTTTGGGCATTCTGTCTACCGTGGATGCAAAAGACAATTGAAATCTCCCCCTATAATAATGTGCTGCGAAGAAAGATTACTTAATTCGGAAAATGCATCTATCAGGAATTTAAGGCTGTGCTCCAGGGGGTAATTAACATTCAAAATACCGTTTTATTCCACATATATCTTTTAGGATTATGATCCTCCTGTGGGTGTCTAATACAATCTCATAATTTAAATGGAAGATTCTTCATCACCATCCTAGTATTAAAAGACGAGAAATAAACCCGATCAAATGGCCCCTGCTGTAATAACGAATGTTCCTTGTCATGCAACAGGACAATATCCATCCTCTCCTTTTTAAGGCTAGAAAGTTCCTTTTTCCTCTTAACTGGCTCCCCTTAATTTCCAGAAAAATCATTTAAGGACGATATTAGCCATTACACACTGAAACAATATTTGAACTCCAGATAGGAAGAACTCATTATCAATACTGCATCCAGGGCAATTAATCACAAAAATCGGGATTGAACTGCCCTTAGGTAGACATTCAATCATCACGATCATCTTCTAACTCCCTCCAGCTTGAGCCAACCCCGACATACAAACTAAGCAAGAGAAAAGCGAGTAGTAATATTAATGAAGAAGTTAAAAGTGTGTACTCTACCCACCCCCGACTATAATTTAGATTAGATTACTTACAGTTTGGAAACAGGCCTTTTGGCCCAACAAGTCCATACCAACCCGCCGAAGCCTAACTCACCCAGACCCATTCCCCTTCATTAACCCCTTCGCCTAACACTATGGGCAATTTAGCATGGCTAATTCACCTAACCTGCACATTTTTGGACAGTGGGATGAAACCGGAGCACCCGGAGGAAACCCACGCAGACACGGGGAGAACACTGCTTAATATCAGAAGCATTCAACGAACTTTTTTTCAGAAAAAGAAACACGGTTATCGATATCCATTTAAACATTCAGCCTACTTTAAAGTGTCCACAAAGTTTTCGCGTTCTCTGGAGCGTCAATGCATCTATTGAAAGGTCCACCAGTGCGTGGAAATATTGAAAGCATATGGAGCACGGCTGAGTTAATTAAGGAATACTGAATCTCAAGTTCCCTTAATCTTCTATTGATACCATCAAAAGGTTTTCTTTTATGAATCACTGCCGCTGAAAAGATATGGAAACATCATTCTAGAGCCCTCCTCTGGTTTTTTCCCTGTGTTCTGGAAGCTTCCATAAATCTTTGTTTGTCCCTGTAACTATGTAATCGCACAAGGGCAGGGTGAGGGCGTTGGTCTGAGCCTGACCTGCACACCGTAACCTGATGAACTGTCTCACTCTTCACCCGTCCCTCTTCAGCTTCGAAGTGAAGGAATCTCTGCAGCCAGTTCTCGAAAAAAAAACCTCACTGGCTGATCACCTTATTTCCGGTCCAGCAGACCGATAAAATGAACATTCTTCACCCTGCCCCTGTTCTCGAGGTCGTCACCTTGTTCAGTTAAGGTAAGGACCTGTTTTTCAAGGGTGAGGATCCGCTCCTTTCAGGAATCGATCACTGTCTCTGCCCCTGCAGTTTGGAGCTCGACATCATCTGTTCTGTTTCTAAGGCTTTCAAGTTGCTGCGCATATTTTTGGAGCATGCCTGACAGTGGTTCTATCCTCCTGCTGAACTTTTCTTCAATCGTGGCTTCAATCATATAACTTGGTGAACTCAGTGACCAAGGCCTGTTGAGTAATTGAGTCCACCGAATCAGCAGAGGGGGTTGCAGCCGTGGCCACGGTATGCTGAAAGCTTCTGACGGGTGCCCTGCGTGTTGGGAGTTACTTGATCCTTTTCCATATTTTGTCATTTCCACTTGACAAAATGAGATTAGTAAGGATCTTGTAGCTCTTTTAGTGTGGAATTTTAAGTAAGTGACTATGGTGGGGTGGGGTAGAGCATTACTGTGATGCAGAGCTCAGCAAAGCAGACCTTTCAGATCCCTGCCATCTTGTTTCTCCGTTAAAACTTTATTGGTGTAATCCATTTCGTTTAATTTCTGGATATTGTGGAGCCATTCTGGTGTCATTCAGTACCACTGTCTACATTTTCCCCAACCCTGCATATTGCTGCCGACTCCTCGATTATTCTTGACCCCTTTGTGCTTCGTGAACCTTGCCTAAAAAAATTCTATTTCTCTGCCTCCATTGCTCTGCGGTGAAGAGTGTTTCAAAGACTCACAACACCCTGAGAAAACAAAAATAAACAGACTCATCGGTGTGTGAGATCAGTTTTATTTTTGCATTCTTATCTGAGGCCGGATATAGTAACACTGGAAGCAGTTCAGAGGTGTTTCACTTCATTAATTCCATGCATGAAGGGCTGATATTATGGCGACTTCAACAGATTACCCTTGGAATGAGAGCTGATCTAACTGAAACATACAAAGCTTTAAGGCGAGTGGATCAGGTATATAACGACTCGGAGTTTGTATAGTCCAAACTTGACGCCGTTGTCATTGAACCCCTACAGTGTGGAAGCAGGACATTCTGCCAATCGAGTCCACACCAACCCATCGAACAGTATCCCACCTAGACCTGTCCCCCTACTCTATCCATGTAACCTGCATTTCGCATGACTAACCCATTTAACCTACACATTCCTGGTCACTCTGAATGATTTAGCATGGCCAATCACTCTAAGCCGCACATATTTGGACTGTGGGAGGACTGGGAAGAAACCCACACAGCCACAGGAAGAATGTTCAAACTCTACATAGAGGGTCGGACGAGGTTGGAATTGATCTCAGCTCCTTGCTGATATGAGGCAGCAGTGTGAACCACAAATCCACCATGCTGCTCCGTTCGCCCTATTAGTTACCTGCGGCTGATGAAAGAAATCTGCCTGACTTGTTCCTGTCACTAAACCTGACGCATTCTGAGACCTTTATCATCGGCCATATCACCAACCTGGTTACATCTAAAATTTGTTGTGAGCAGTGGAGGAGTGGGACTAGAAAAGGAAACAGTGACACCCTCCAACCTCAGTTAGAGCCAGAGTGAGGAAAATTTCACAAAGTGGGAATTCATTCAAATGGGAATTCTCTTTCCCAGAAGTTTGGGATGGCTGAATCTTTAAATTGTATCGAGGCTGGCTTTCTCTGATTTTCCATAGACAGGTGAATCTGGGATAATGGTGCATGGAGAGAAAAAAGCAGCTGGGAGCACAATGAGATGAGCCATTATATTATTTACTGGTGGAGTAGTGTCTAAGGGCCGAATAGCTCACTCGTGTCCCTCAGCCCTTCGGACCTGTTACACAGGAGCAGATCGAGGCCACTCCGATGGTTTGATGTAGTTTCGGAAATGCACTTGGAAAATCCAGGCTGGGTCAGGAAGTGACCCCCAGTGGCAATACCCTTTTTCCAGGCTTCCCCATTCTGTAACGTCTGCTCTGGAATTGCTGTGAATACAGCACCCAAATCTCATCCAGGGTTAAATCAGGCAAATTTCCTCCTCTCCCGAATGCAACGTTGTACAACACAACTTCCAGGAAAATACCAATTACTTTTCAAAAGCATAACATAAGAGCGTAAGAAGTGGGAACATGAGTGAGATATTCGGCCCCTCAAGCCTGAACTCTCATTCAATAAATACATAGCTGATCTTCTTTAGGGCTCAACTCCACTTTCCTACCCAATTCCTTGTATCCCTCCACAAATCTCTGGGTTAGCAAATTCCAGTCTATCACTATCTTCTGAGCGAATACATCATTTTTCATCTCAGATTGAAATCGATGTTCCTTAATCAGTATCTGAAAAATGTGTTGCTGGAAAAGCGCAGCAGGTCAGGCAGCATCCAAGGAGCAGGAGAATCGGCGTTTCGGGCATAAGCCCTTCTTCAGGCTTATGCCTGAAGCGTCGATTCTCCTGCTCTTTCGATGCTGCCTGACCTGCTGCGTTTTTTCAGCAACACATTTTTCAGCCCTGATCTCCAGCATCTGCAGTCCTCACTTTCTCTTACTCGGTATCTACCTCCTCGAGTTCGAGACTCGGGGAAACACCTTCTCAGCATCTACCTTATCAAGCCCCCTCTGTATCTTGTACATTTCAGTAATATCATTCTCATTCATTTCAACCACAATGAATAATCGCCTCACCATTTTTGATGTATTGAATAATTCAACCCTTTCATCCCAGGAAGCCGCCTCATAAACCAACCTAGTTACTTGTTGCATCAGCATGCTGACGTTATGTTTCATACACAGTAACACTCCAATCCCTTTGTACTGATCCTTTTTTGGGAGTCCTCTTCATTAAATAACCTGCATTTGGTTCTCAGTGTCATCCACAAACGCGGATGTACATTGCACTCAGCTCCCGCCGTCAGGCTATCAGTATAGATTGTAAATATCTGATGTCATCGGCCTGATATTTGTGATAATCCAGTAGATGCGTCTTTATTATAAAGATCCTTTAATCCTGACTCTCCCATTTCTCTGCGTTAACCAACCGTCATCCCATGCTAATATATTATACATCATACAACGAGCCTCTGTCTTGTGTCAGAACGTTTATTTTGTGATACCTTGGGAAAAATCTCTGGAAAGCCTCATGTTGACCAGTTCCCTTTATCAAATCTGCATGCCAATTTCTCAGGGATTCTTGATGAAGGGCTCCTGCCCAAAACATTGATTTTCCTCCTCCTTGGATGCTGCAAGACCTTTTGTGCTTTTCCAGCATTACTCTAATCTTGACATTCTCAGGGATCTCCAAAAATAATTTGCATGATTGTACAGGACAAAAAATCGTCTTCCCTTCACAAAACCATGGCAACTCTGCATTAAGCTTTTCTAAATGCCCTGCAATTCCTTCCTTAATAACAGACTGTAGCAGATTCCAGGCAATAATGCTTAGGCTCAATTGTTTCTGTCTCATTCATTTCTTGAAGATAGGCGCCACATTGGAGGTTCTCCAGTTTCACTGGAACACTCCTGCAATCCAGAGAGTTATGGAATATTTCACACAGTGTCGCTAGTCACTCTGTGACCACGTCATCTAAAATTAACTACGAATTACTTCTGACTTACCTACCCTTAATCTTATCTGTTAGACAAAAACCTTCTTCCTTTTGTTAGAGACAGTTCAAGACCCTCCCTCCTATTACCATTTTGTTTATACCATTGATATGCTTACAGTACATTCCCCATGAGGAGTGATTTAAAATGCTGGTGCAAATTATCTGCCTCTTCCCTGTGACCAGTTCTCAAGTCACACCCTTCTAATGGCCTCAATGTACTTTCGTCACTTCACTTCTGCCTCAGCTCACACACACATCTTCAAGCTTTTCTTATGTAGACGGAAAAGCTCATGATGCTTGTGCTTATATTTCTTGCCTATTTATTACATCATATCTTTTCGTTCATTTTCCTCGCTTTCTAGATTCATACAGTCATGTCGTGCACAAATAAACCATTTGGCCCAACTTGTACATGCTGGCCAGGTTTTCTAAATTAAACTAATCCTATCTGCTTGCACTTGGCCCATGTGGCTCTAAACGTTTCCCATTCATATGTTGGTCCAAATGTCTTTGAAACATTGTAGCTGCACTTGCATCTACTACTGTTCCTCTATCAGCTCATTCCAATAGCCCTGACACCATTCCTGCAATAGGGATGAAGACTTGTGCTGCACAACAAGCCATGTCCCTGGGGAAGCTGTTTCATTCCAGCTCCAACTCTGACAACTCCCTGGTAATGTGGAAAAGTACTCAACTACGTCCCGTCCCCTAATAGATGAATAATTAAATTCTGACAATTTAACACACCCTCAGTCCTTTCACGATAATCAAATTCGTGGGAGTTATGTTTGACAGAGCTATCAAGCAGTACAGATCCCCTTCCCGAATGTACTTTCAGGAAGTGAATCTCCCGTGCTTTCCTGCTCTGGCCTAAAAGTGACTCCAGACACACAGATATGTAGCAAATGCATCAATGGTCTCTGAAACGGCCAAGCAAGACACTCTAATGTATCAAACTGCTCCGAGGTGTTAAAGGATAAAACCAGACAGGATACCCGGCCCCAGTATCGGTACCAGAAAGGGGAACGGGAAACACAGACCTGTTGACCCTGCAGAGACCGCACATCTGAGAGCTTGTGACAACATTTACAGAGCTTTACCACAAACTGCACAGAAACATCGGGAAAAGAGTAGGGTATTCAACACATTAAGCCTTCTCCATTCTAGTTCATGGAGAAAATCTCCTCAGTACAGTTTTCCTGACACAGTATTTATATTCCTTAATATGTTTAAATATTGTGAAATACAAAATAAGTACTGATGTAGTCCCTTCGGTACATCAATCTTGCTCCTCGATTCAATATGTAGGCAGTTCTCTGACAGCGCGTGTTTATTAAAAACGATTTCACGGAAATGCGATTCGTGATTTGCACACCTTTTTCTATAAAGTGAACTCCCGTTCACTGTGACGCTATTTCATTGCCTGGCACCAGCTGAACAACAAAACCCAGTTTCAGGATCCTCTGTCTGCAAAATGCACAATCAATGTGTTCACCTTGCGGTTTTTTTTGACATCCTGCTCACCCACTCGCAATCCGATATTATTTAGTGCCATCGGCAGACTTGGAAATATTGTATTTGATCCCCTCAATAAATATATGATGTGTATTTGGAATAGCTGGGGCCCAAGCTAAATCCTGCTAAATCCGTCCAGGGTTCCACTCGAAACAAAACTTGTTTATTTCTACTCACTGCTTCCTTCCAGCTCTCCCATTCTAAAGCCATATTAATCCCAGGTCCATAAGATTTGAATTTGCATAATAAGCTTGGGGATTTATGAAAAATCTTCCTGAAAATCCAATCGTATTGTATTGATTGCTTCTCCATAATTATGCTAAAAGTCACTTTCTCAAACATGATTCCCATTTGATAAATCTCTGTTGACTTTGTCTGTTCTCATTACTTGCAGTTCCAATACATCCTCTAAAACTGTTTGGTTGCTAATTTCATTCTATTCTCTTCTTTCTCAACAGACTAATGTTTGCTAGTATTGTTGGGAAGTTTTCTTTTTTTCTGTGAAGACATTACTGAAGTATTTGATCCATAGTTCTGCCTTTTGCTTGTCCTCAACTCTCTGGTATCAGACTGTAAGAAAGCTGCACTTTTTTCCCTTAATTTTGCCATTGACATATTGTCAGAAGATATTACTCTTCAGAAACACATCAATTCCTATCTTAAGCTACTCAATGATTGACCTTTCACAGCCATGCAAACACAGACGCACAGACTTTGTACCATCAGAAATACAGCACGGTCTACATCAGCCCCACTTTCTGACGCAAGACCCGGAGCTGTGAATCTTATGGCATTTCAAATGGACAGCCGTGTATTTTCTAATGGTTGTAAAGTTACCATGACAACTCCTCTCTCAGGAAGGACATTCCTGACCCCAACACCCTCTGGGTGAAAAACAATCCTCAATTCCTCTCCAAATCTCAAACACATCAGTTTAAAATGTACTCCATTGTTCTTGGTCCTTTGACTGAAAAGAACAACTGCTGTCTATCCACCCTGTCCATGTCCCACGGAATACTATTCCTTCTGAATCACGGCCCACTCAGTCTTCTCACCTCCATTCTAAACAACCCGAGCTTATCCAGCCACTCTCCATAGCTGATATGCTCTATCCCTGGGAACATCCTGGTGAATCTTCTCTGAGCCCCCTTCTCTACAATCAGATCCTTCCCGGAATGCGGTTCGCAGAACTACACACTGCATTGCATCTTGCCAAACCAAAGTTCCACATAGCTCTTATAATCTATGCCATGATGAATAATGCTTATGTTTACATCCCCGATGCTTTCTCAAATTGTGTATTAACCTGTTTAGTCATATTCAAGGATGTGCTGCCACTCATTGAGTATTCCCCGGTCTGGTTACTTCTTCTAAAGTGTATCATCTCGTACTTAACAGAATAACATTCCATCTGCTATTGATCTGTCAATATGACCATTCCATCTGTAACTTCCTGTAGTATAAGGCCTTCCTCCTCACTGCGAACCACCTGGCCAATCTTTGTATCAAACACAAACGTAGTTGTCATACTCCCGCCAACCCAGTCTGTATTCACAGCTGCATAATTTATGAAAACCATAAATAATAAGGTTATAGTTCACACAACACCAGATTGTAGTCCAACAGGTTTATTCGGAGGCACAAGCTTCGAAGGGCTGCTCCTTCACCAGGTGATGTCCACTTTGAAAGCTCGTGCCTGTGAACAAACTTGCTGGACCATTATCTGCTGTCATGTGATTTTTAAGGGAGAAAGTGAGGTCTGCAGATGCTGGAGATCAGAGCTGAAAATGTGTTGCTGAAACAGCGCAGCAGGTCAGGCAGCATCCAGGGAACAGGAGGATCGACGTTTCGGGCATAAGCCCTTCTTCAGGAATGAGGAAAGTGTGTCCAGCAGGCTAAGAAAAAAGGTGAAATCTCGGGTATGATGCCTCTGATCGTGTACAGTCATGTTTGAAGCAGATGTTGAGCAGACAGCTGTGGCTGATGTTCTGATTATGTTCTGTTAATCTTTGTTCATTCATACCATAGGTTCATACGAAGTTTCATAATCGACAGGCACATGCTCCTGGCAGTGACACCTCCTGTCTTAGCTTCTCATACGATGGCAACACCCTGGCCTCACGTGGTGGTATGTGTCTGTTTCTGTACATATAAATATGTGCCTCGTAAGTACTGCGCAAGTGTTGCACCTCCTGCGGTTGCAAGGGAAGGTGCCGGGAGTGGAGGTTGGGTCGGTGGGGGGTGTGGGTCTGACAAGGGAGTCGCGGAGGGAGTGGTCTCTACGGACAGCTGATAGGGGAGGGGAGGGAAATATATCCTTGGTGCTGGGGTCTGTTTGGAGGTGGCGGAAGTGACGGCGGATGATGCGCTGTACATGGAGATTGGTGGGGTGGTAGGTGAGGACTAGTGGGGTTCTGTCCTGGTGGCGGTTGGAGGGGCGGGGTTCAAGGGCGGAGGATCGGGAAGTGGAAGAGATGCGGTGGAGAGTATCGTCGACCATGTCGGGGGGGAAATTGCGGTCCTTGGAGAAGGAGGCCATCTGTGTTGTACGTATTTTGTACTGGTCCTCCTGGGAGCAGATGCGGCGGAGTCGAAGGAATTGGGAGGATGGGATGGCGTTTTAACAGCGGGCAGGATGGGAGGAGGTGTAGTCCAGGTAGCTGTGGGAGTCGGTCGGTTTGTAGTAGATGTCCGTGTTGATTCGGTCGCCCGAGATAGAAATAGAAAAGTCTAGGAAGGGGAGGGAAGAATCTGAGACTGTCTAGGTGAAATTGAGGTCGGGGTGAAAGGTGTTGGTGAAGTGGATGAACTGTTCAACCTCCTTGTGGGAGCACGAGGCGGCGCTGATACAGTCATCGATGTAGCGGAGGAAAAGGTGGGTGGTGGGGCCAGTGTAGTTGCGGAAGATGGACTGTTCCACATATCCTACGAAGAGGCAGGCATAGCTGGGGGCCATGCAGGTGCCCATGGCTACTCCTTTCGTTTGGAGGAAGTGAGAAGATTGGAAATAGAAATTTTTCAGGGTTAGGACCAGTTCAGTCAGTCGAAGGAGGGTGTCAGTTTTACCACCGCAATCCAACACCACCACCTCCGAATCAAAAATAGTGAAATTCGTGCTTTCTATTTGTATGTTTGGGTTTCTTTGGATTGTTGATGTCATTTCCTGTGGTGACGTTATTTCCTGTGTTGAAGTCACTTCCTGTTGCTTTTCTCGGGTGGTGGTAGATGGGGTCTAACATCTAATAGCACATCTAGTTGGACATCTGTCAGAAATACATACGGATTCTCTCCATTGTTGCTGTTAATTTCTAAATATCCAATATCACACGCTGTATAATAGATTCCAATCTTTTCCCTGCAGATGTCAAGTTACTTGGTCGTCAGTTCTCCAAATTATGTCTTCTTGCCTTTATAGATGCTTGGATCCCTTCCATTAATCTATAGTGCTTGGACCACGTTCACTAACTTCCATTTATCCGCAATGGCTTTCGGCCTCTGCAGAATGCAGGAAAATAAAACACAGTCATCGACAGTGCAATTAATACTTCTATTGCTGATTTATGCCTGGCATTTTAATATGACGCACATCAGGTTTGTCAGACTGAGCAATGCTCAATCCTGTTACCCTCTCAAATATCACTTTGTTACTGATATAAATTGACTTTATGTCTTTAGTTGGACAAGCCCTACAATATCACTGGGTATTACTGCGTGGATTTTGTGGAAATTCCTCCATGAAGATAGATGCATAGTAACTAATTATTTTCTTGACCATTTCCCTGTTCTTCACAATAAACTCTCCTCTCCCGATTACAAATTTCCATATTTGACCTTGCTTTTATTTTGTTTCCTTTGATATACAGATTGTAGATTAATGCAGTTTTTTTGTTCCTGTTTGTTAGCATTCATGTTCTCTTTCAGATTTCCTTATCAGTTTCGTTGCCCTCATTTCTGGATCGTGAATTTCTAAAACTCTCAGGTTTCCACAATGACTGAAATTCTTCCAAAGCCACTTCATATGATCAATACAATTTTGAATTTGTTACGTTAAACATCATTGTGCCACTTTCCCTTTCTTTGATGTTTGTACCTGAAATAAATAGGCGTAGTTTTCAGACTTTGGATTTCTATTAATCTCCTGGTCTGACCAGATATGTTCAGGAACACTGCAGGAGGACAGAGAAGGTTGATATTTTTGCATCATGTCTGGCCAATGGGTGAGGTCCCGGAGGCCTGGAGGGTAGCGAATGCTGTGCCCTTACTCAAGAAGGGCTACAAAGAAAAGCCTGGGAACTATAGCCCAGGAAACCTAAAATCTGTAGTAGGTATCTTATTGGAAAAGGTACTGAGAGATAAGATATACATGCCTTTGGAAAGACAGGGTGTGATTAGGAGTAAGATTAGAGTGGTGCTACAAAAGCACAGCAGGTCAAGCAGCATCCGAGGAAGAGGAAAATCAATGTTGAGGCAAACGTCCATCATCAAATTCAGCACTGCTTTGTGCATGGGAGATCATATCTCACAAATTTGTTAGAGGTTTTTGATGATATGACCAGCAACGTTGAGGAGGGCAGGGTGGTATGCATAGTCAATATGGATTACAGTAAGGCCTTCAATAAAGTTCCAAATGGTACGCTGCTCTGGAAGGTTAAATAGAATGTAATTGAGGAGGAGCTGCCAAATTAGTTACAAAATCACATTGATAGTAGAAAGCAGAGGGTAATACTGGAAAAATGCTGGTCAGACTGGAGGCCTGTGACTAGTGGAATGCCTCACGGGTTGGTGCTAGGACCACTACATATTACATATATCTATGATTTAGATGAGAATGTATAGGCATGATTTGTAAGTTTGGAGATGACACGAAAATAAGCAGCATCATGGAGAGTGAAGATAGTTATCAGAAATGTCAGAAAATACAGCAGAATCTTGATCAGCTGGAGAAGTGGCTTAGAAATGGCAAATGGATTTTAATATTGATCAATGTAAGTTCTTGCATTGTAGAAAATCAAATCAAGGTTGGAGTTTCATGGTGAATGGTTGGTTCATAAGGAGCGTCGTGGAATAGAGGGACCTTGCAATTCAGGTGCATGGTTCCCTGAAAGTTGATTCAGAGGTAGACAGGTCAGTGAAGAGAACTTTTGGCACAATGGTCTTCATCAGTGTATATCACTGTGTATCGAAATTAGGTAGTTACGTTGCAGTTATACAGGACGCTGCGGAGGCCATATTGGTAGCGTAATGTTCAGTTTTGTTCACTTTGCTCTAGGAAGCATGTTATTAAACTGGAAAGTGTGCAGAAGAAATTTACAATGATGCAGCAAAAGACTCAATGGTCCGCGTTATTGGGAGAGGTTGGGCAAGCTTTTTACTTCAGATGTATGAGGCTGAGGGAGAATCTGATAGAAATGTATAAGATCATGGGAGGGATGGACACAGTGAATGCACTCAGATTTGTTTTCCCAGGGTTAGGCAATTACGGACAAGAGGCCATCAGTTTAAGGTCAGAGGGGAAACAATAAGAGGGATCCTGAGGATCAACTACTTTTCACACAGGGGTGATACGCATATCGAAAGATGTGCCAGCGGAAGAGGTTGAGGCGGGAACATTCGCAACATTAAAAAGGCATTTGGACAAATACACGGACAAGAAAGGATTGGAAGGATGCCGGGCAATAGCAAGTAAATGGGGTTAGTGTGGATGGACATTTGGTCGGAATTGACGAGTTTGGGCCGAAGGGCCTGTCTCCGTGCTGTCGGACACTATGACTCTAACAACCATTGCTTATCTCCCACAGAATGTTATAATCTACTTCCGCAATTCACTGGAGCTATATTGACCCTCTAGCCTCCAGTCTTCCATGATGTTTGACCAGAATGTTCAAGCATTCTATATTGTATGCAGACGCCGTGTGTAATGCACCTTATTAATGTCAGTATTCCTTAAAATCTGTTTCAGAACAAGGTTATTAATTCATCCTTCTGACCACACAATGCCAAATCCAAAATAACCTGCTCTCTAGCTTGCTTCACAACATACTCTTCAACCTACCGCATATTCACTTACAGCGTGAGCAGTCACTTAGTTAATGCAGATTAGATGCAACTTGAGACCATCCAATAACACTGCAGTATCCATGATACTTGCATACCTAATTTCCAGAGCATATGATGCTCAGATTTTCTGCAGCCGTTTTGGTTTCGATATATAACACACCAATATTTGCTTCTCCTTGCCATTTGTCAACTCTACCTAAACTGATTTTGTGGAAGCTGAGGGACTGGTCATTGTCATTATTAGTGATAGACTTGGACAAGACATTCGGGGAGACTCACCTCGACACTGAGATGATATGAAGTAATGAGCAGCAATATAGTAGAAGCATCAATAACCTTCACCGCTCTGTCAGAACAAGGGTCACCATTTTCTCTCTGTTCCCTCACACTCACTGTATATCATTTAAAGCATCTGTCCCCAGACAATCCTCACGTTCAATTTCCAAATAAGGCTCAGACTCTACTACTCTCACTATTGAATTCAGTAACTTCCTTCTCACACTTTCTCTGTCACCTACCCAATACCCCCCACATTAATAATGCTATGT
>NW_025214752.1:49686-50132 GCF_004010195.1 Chiloscyllium plagiosum | reverse complement strand
TCATGATGGTGGTATTGGACAGGATTAGTGAGAGGGGACGATATAGAAATGTAGATGTGCGCAGGGCTAGAAGGAGTATGGAGTTTGAGAACAATTTGCGAGGATTGGAATATTTCATTAGACGTCCACCTAATTTCATTAGAAAATGTTGACGTCCACCTTTCCAAGTTTTAAATAATATGAGCAGCAATTCAGTTTCCGCTCCACGCTTGCAGCCATGCGCCGCTACCTACATTCCCTGCAACTCGACCTGCCCCAGCTCAGGACAACACTCTCACAGACCTGCAAAGGACCTCTACTGTTCTTCATCCACAGAAGGATCCATACACTAAACAAACAGTTCTTCCTAGCCATATCGGAAATTAAAGACAGTAAGTACCAAAAACTTTCATGTACTTACCCCCACACTCCGGATTCCTCAACTGTTCCAGAATCTTCCATCGGCC
>NW_025214752.1:19033-37062 GCF_004010195.1 Chiloscyllium plagiosum | reverse complement strand
GGAGGTGGAGGGAATTGGAGGGGGCAGGAGGATGAGATTGGAGGGGGCAGGAGTAGGTGGGGATTAGAGGTGGAACTTCAGGATTCCTGTACCTCAGTACTTCAGTACGTCTGTACTCCTGAACTTCAGGACCCGTGACAATAAAGTCTAAATTTAAATCATCAAACAAACAGACCCCAAGAATGGAAAAATGGAGTACAAAGTGAGGAAGGTGGAACTTCAGGATTCCTGTACCTCAGTACTTCAGTACGTCTGTACTCCTGAACTTCAGGACCCGTGACAATAAAGTCTAAATTTAAATCATCAAACAAACAGACCCCAAGAATGGAAAAATGGAGTACAAAGTGAGGAGGTTTTACCAAACTGTTTCAGCTCTCGTTCACTGAATCAGGGAATGGATATAGCACAGAAGGAGGCAGCTCTTCCCATTTTCTCTACCCCATGCTATGAAAGAGAGCTCAGTTTGTCCCATCCGCCGCCCCCCCCCACACACCCCCACACTTCCTCAAAATCCTGCCAATTTTATTCAATGCCGTTTAGAATGCAATTATTAAATACGTCTCAACCACACTATCAGCCTGGAGTTTGTGTCCAATGCTGAGAATTACAACATAAAGAAAGAGTTAATGTCCTGCAGATGATATGGAAAGGATTTGATCTCCTGAGCTGATGCTCAGTTGATGGTCACTCTCAAATCTGAGTTGAAAAATGTGGTGCTGGAAAAACACAGCAGGCCAGGCAGCATCCGAGGAGCAGGAGAATAGACGTTTCAGGCATAAGCCCTTGCCCAAAACGTCGATTCTCCTGCTCCTCGGATGCTGCCTGGCCTGCTGTGCTTTCCCAGCACCACATTTTTCAACTCTGGTCTCCAGCATCTGATGTCCTCACTTTCTCCTACTCTCAAATCTGAGTCAGAAGGCGATTGCCTCAGGTCCCACATTAGACATCAGCACAAATACCTAAACAAGCAGGTACAAACAGCTCAACTGAGAGACACTAACAGTTTGATTGACAGACACTGACAATTAGACTGAGAGGTACTAACAGTTAAACTGAGAGACATGAACACTTAGACTGAGAGATATCGAAAGCAAGACTAAGTGACTCTGACAATTAGACTGAAAGATACTAACAGTTAGACTGAGAGATGCTAATAGTGAGACTGAGAGATACTAATAGTTAGACTGAGAGACACTAACAGTTAGACTATGAGATACAAAAAGTTGGAGAGACACGAACAGATAGACTGAGAGATACTAAAAATTAGAATGAGAGATACTAACAGTTAGACTGAGACAGTAAGAGTTAGACTGAGAGACACTAACACTGAGACTGAGAGACATGAACAGCTAGACTGACAGGCATTAACTGTTTGACTGAGAGACATGAACACATTGAGTGACACTAACAGCTAGTCTGAGAGAAGCTGACAGTCAGACTGAGAGACAGTAACAGCTCAACTGAGAGATATGAACAGTTGGACTGAGAGATACCTACAGCTAGACTGAGAGGCACTGACAGACTGAGGGATACTAACAGATAAATTGGGAGACACTAACAGCTACACTAAAATCACTGACAGAGTGAGAGTTACAAACAGTTAGACTGAGAGACACTAACAGGCTGACTGAAGGACACTAACAGTTAGTCTGAGAGACACTCACAGTTAGACTGAGAGACACTAACAGATAGGATGAGAGATATTAACAGTTAGACTGAAAGACACTAAGAGTTAGACTGACAGATACTAACAGTTAGACTGAGAGATGCTAAACATTAGATTGAGAGATACGAACAGTTAGAATCAGAGACATTAACAGTTAGACTGAGAGTCATTAACAGCTCAAATGACACACACTAACAGTTAGACTGAGAGATACTTACAGCTAGACTGAGTGACACTGACAATTAGACTGACAGACATAAACAGGTTGACTGAGAGGCATGAACCATTAGACTGAGAGTCATTAATAGTTAGATTGTGAGGTACTAAAAGTTGGAATAAGAGATAGTAACTGCTTGACTGAGAGATACTAACAGCTAGAATCAGAGACGTTAACAGTTCAACTAACAGACACTAACACTTCGACTGAGAGATACCTACAGCTAGACTGAGAGACTGACAATTACACTGAGAGAGATTAACAGTTAGACTGAAAGACATTAACAACTCAACTGACAGACACTAATAGTTAGACTGAGAGGCACTAACAGTTAGACTGACAGACATGAACAGTTGGATGGAGAGATGCTAAAAATTAGACTGAGAGATAGTAACAGTTAGAATCAGAGACATTAACAGTTAGACTGAGAGACATTAACAGCTCAACGAACAGACACTAACACTTAGACTGAGAGATACCTACAGCTACACTGAGAGTCACTGACAATTAGACTGAGAGATACTAACAGTTAAATTGAGAGACACTACGAGTTAGACTGAGAGATACTAATGGTGACACTGAGAAGCATGAACAGTTAGACTGAGTGACACTAACAGTTAGACTGAGGGACAGTAACAGCTGGACGGAGAGACACTGACAGTTAGACTGAGAGATACTACCATTTCAACTGAGAGATACAGTGAGACTGAGACATGAACAGTTAGACTGAGAGATACCTACAGTTAGACTGAGAGACACTAACGGACTGAGAGATATCTACAGCTTGACAAAGAGACACTGAGAATTTGACTGGGAGACACTAACAGACTGAGAGACACTAAGATGTAGACTGACAGATACTAACTGTTAGACTAAGAGACAGTAACAGTTAAACTGAGAGATACTATAGGTTAGACTGAGATACATGAACAGACTGAGAGATATGAACAATTAGACTGAGACTCATGAACATTTAGACAAAGAGACACTAAGAGTTAAACTGAGAAACATTAACAGTTAGGCTGAGAGATACCAACAGTCAGACTGAGAGACACTAACAATTAGACTGACAGACACTAACAGACTGAGGCTTACAAACACATAGACTGAGAGATACGAACAGAATGACTGAGTGACACTAACAGAATGAGAGACACAAACAGTTAGACTGAAAGATATGAACAATTAGACAGAGATACTAACAGTTAGCATGAGACACAATAGGAGTTAGACTAAGAGGAGTCAAACAGCTACGCTGAGAGGCACTAACAGTTAGACTGAAGGACTTTAACAACTCTATTGAGAGACACTAAAATTTAGACTGAGATACATTAACACACTTAGCGACCCAAACAGTTTGACTGAGAGACACTAACACACTGTGATACACTAACAATTTGACCGAGAGATACTAACAGTTAGACTGAAAGATACCAAGAGTTAGACCGAGAGATATTAACAGTTAGACTGAGAGGCACTAACAGACTGAGAGACACTAACAGTTACACTGAGAGATACTAAAGGTTAGATTGAGATACATGAACAGATTGACAGATACTAACAGTTTAGATTAGATTGGAATTGAACCCGGGTCTCTCGCGCTGTGAGGCAGCAGTGCTAACCACTGTGCCACCCTGCCGCCCACTGGGAGACACTAACACTTAGACTGGGAGATACTAATAGTTAGACTGTGAGACACTAACAGTTAGACTGAGAGACACAAACAGTTAGACAGACCGTCACTAACAATTAGACTGAGAGACACTAACAGACTGAGGGACACTAAGGATTAGACTGCGAGATACTAAGAGTTAGACTGAAAGATACCAACAGTTAGAGTGAGTGACACTAACAGTTAGACTGAGAGATTCTAACACACATAATGACCCGAACAATTTGAGTGAGGGACACTAACAGACTGAGAGACGCTAACAGTTAGACTGAGAGATACTAACAGTTAGACTGAGAAACACTAACAGCTAGAATAAGTGACACGAACAGTTAAAGTGAGAAGTACTAACAATTAGACAGAGAGACACTAACAATTAGATTGAGAGGTACCAACAGTTAGACTGAGAGATATTATCAGTTAGGCTGAGAGATACCAACAGTTAGACTGAGAGACATGAACAGTGAGACTGAAAGATGTTAACAGCTCAACCAATAGGCACTAACAGTTAGATTCAGAGATACCTACAGTTAGACTAAGAGCTTAACTGATGACACTAACAGTTAGCCTGAGAGACATGAACAGTTAGACTGAGGAACATGAACAGCTCAACTGAGAGATACTAACGGTTATACTGAGAGATAACTACAGCTTGACTAAGAGACACAGAAATAGACTGTGCAATGCTAACATTCAGAGTGAGAGACACTAATATTAAGAGTGAAAGATACTAACAGTGAGACTGAGAGACACTAACATCTAGACTGAGAGACACTAAGTGTTAGACTGAGAGATACTAACAGACTGAGAGACACTAAGTGTTAGACTGAGAGATACTAACAGTTAGACTGAGAGACACTAAGTGTTAGACTGAGAGATACTAAAAGCTAGAATAAGTGACATGAACAGTTAGACTAAGAGATACTAACAGTTAGACATAGATAAATGAATAGACTGAGAGACACTAGCAGTTAGACCAAAGGATACTAACAGTTAGAATGAGAGACACGAACAGACTCAGACACACTAACAGTTAGGCTGAGAGACACTAACATTTCGACAGAGAAATACTAACAGTGAGACTGAGAGATATGGACAGTGAGACTGAGAGTCATTAACAGCTCAACTAACCAACACTAACAGTTAGATTCAGAGATACCTACAGTTAGTCTGAGAGACAGGAACAGCTTGACTGATGACACTAACAGTTAGTCTGAGAGACACTAACAGTTAGACTCAGAGATATGAACAACTCAACTGAGAGACACTAACTGTTCTACTGAGAGATATCTACAGCTTGACTAAGAGACACTGAGAAATACACTGAGCGATACTAACAGTTAGATTGAGAGACATTAACATTTAGACTGAGAGACAATAACACACTTAGCGACCCGAACAATTTGACTGAGAGACACTAACAGACTGAGAGACACTAACAGACTGAGAGACAGTAAGAGATTGACTGAGAGATACTAACAATTCAATTGCGAGACACTAACAGGTAGCGTGAGAAACATTAACAGCTAGACTGAGAGACACCAACAGTTATAACAAGTGACACGAACAGTTAGACGAAGAGATACTAACAATTAGACTGAGGCACACAAACCGACTGAGAGATAAAACAGCTACACTCAGAGATACTAACATATAGACTGAGGGACTTTAACAGCCCTTCTGAGAGACACTAACTTTGGACTGAGAGACACTAACATACTTAGTGACCTGAAAATTTTGAGTGAGAGACACTAACATTGAGACCGAAAGACAGTAACAGACTTACGACCCGAACAGTTTGAGTAAGAGATGCTCACAGGCTGAGAGACATTGACAATTAGACTGAGAGATACTAACAGTTAGACTGAGAGACTCAAACAGTTAAACAGACAGACACTAACAATTAGACTGAGAGACATTAACAGGTAGACTGAGACACAAAAAGCTACCCAGTGAGACACTAACGTTTAGATTAGATTCCCTACAGTGTGGAAACAGGCCCTTTGGCCCAACAAATAGCTACTTTGAAGAGTAACCCACCCAGATCCAATTCCCATCTAACTAATGCACTTATCACTCTGGGCAATTTAGCATGGCCAATTCACCTGACCTGCACATCTTCGGACTGTGGGAGGAAACCAGAGCACCCAGAGGAAACCCACGCAGACACGGGGAGAATGTGCAAACACCACACAGACAGTCGCCCGAGGCTGGGATTGAACTTGGATTCCTGGCGCTGTTAGGCAGCAGTGCTAACCACTGAGCCAACATGCCATCCTGCAGACTGAGGACCTTTAACAGATCTACTGAGAGACACTAACATTTTGACAGAAAGACACTAACATTTTGACAGAGAGACACTAACATTTTGACTGAGAGACACTAACAGACTTAGCGACCAGAACACTTTGAGTGAAAGACACTAACAGACTGAGAGACATTAACAATTAGACTAAGAAATACAGACATCTAGACTATGGGACACTGGCAATTAGACTAAGAGATACTAACAGACTGAGAGACAGTCAGACTGAGAAATGCCAACAGTTAGACTGAGAGATGCTAACAGACTGAGAGACAGTCAGACTGAGAAATGCCAACAGTTAGACAGAGAGATACTAACAGACTGAGAGACAGTCAGACTGAGAAATGCCAACAGTTAGACTGAGAGATACTAACAGACTGAGAGACAGTCAGACTGAGAAATGCCAACAGTTAGACTGAGAGATACTAACAGTGAGCTGAAAGATACTAACACCTAGACTGAGAGGCACAAACAGTTAGACTGAGAGATACGAACAATTAGGCAGACAGACACTAACAGTTAGACTGAGAGATACAAACAGCTCCGCTGAGAGACAATAACAGTTAGACTGAAGGACTTTAATAGTTCGACTGAGAGATGCTAACATTTAGACTGAGAGACACTAAGAGTTAGAATGAGAGACATTAACAGTTAGACTGAGATATACCAACACTTAGACTGAGAGACACTAAATGTTAGACTGAGAGATACTAACAATTAGACTGACAGACACTAACAGACTGAGAGATACTAACAGTTAGACTCATTAAACACAACCAGTTAGACTGAGAGACTCTGAACAGACTTAGTGACCTGAACAGTTAGATTGAGCGATATTAACAGTTAGACTGAGAGACACTAACATTTAGATTAGATTCCCTACAGTGTGGAAACAGGCCCTTCGGCCCAACAAGTCCACACCAACCCTCTGAAGAGTAACCCACCCAGACGCATTTCCCTCTGAATGATGCACCTAACAATATGGGCAATTTAACATGGCCAATTCACCTAACTGGCACAATTTTGGATGGTAGCTAGGAAACCCGCGCAGACATGGGGAGAATGTGTAAACTCCGCCCAGACAGTTACCAAGGCTGGAATCGAACCTGGGTCCCTGGCGCTGTGAGGCAACAGTGCTAACCACTGAGCCACCATGCCGCACCATGGACTGAGGCACTTTAACAGCTCTACTGAGAGACACTAACATTTTGACTGAGAGAGACTAACAGACTTAGCGATCCGAACATTTTGAGTGAAAGGCACTAACAGACTGAGACACACTAAGAATTAGACTGAGAGACACTAAGAATTAGGCTGAGAGACACTAAGAATTAGACTGAGAGATATTAATAGTTAGACTGAGAGGTATGAATGGTTAGACTGAGAGACACTAACAGAATGACAGATACCAACAATTAGACTGAGAGACACGAACAAACTTAGCGATCGAACAGTTTGACTGAGGGACACTAACAAACTGAGAAATATTAACAGTTAGACTGCGAGATACTAAAGGTTAGACTGAGAGACACTAATAATTAGACTGAAAGATACTAACAGTTAGACTGAGGGACTTTAGTTGCTCTGCTGAGAGAACGAACAGTTAGAGACCTGAACAGCTTGAGTGAGGGGCACTAACAGGCTGAGAGACACGAACAATTAGACTGAGAGATACGAACAGTTAGACTAAGAGACACTAAATGTTAGACTGAGAGATACAAAAAGTTAGACTCAGAGACACAAACAGACTTAGTGACCCGAACAGTTTGACTGAGAGACACTAACAGACCGAGAGACACTAAGAGTTAGACTGAGAGATACTAACATTTAAATTGAGAGACACTAACAGTTAGACTGATGGACATTAACATTTAGAGTGAGAGATACTAACAGTTAGACTGAGAGTCACTAACAGTTAGATTGAGATATACTAACAGTTAGACAGAGAGACATTAACAGTTAGACTGAGAGTTACTAACAGTTAGACTGAGAAACACTAACAGTTAGATTGAGATATACTAACAGTTAGACTGAGAGATACTAACAGTTAGACTGAGAGATACTAATAGTTAGACTGAGAGTTACTAACAGTTAGATTGAGAGATACTAACAGTTAGACTGAGATAAATGAACGGACTGAGAGATACTAACTATTAGACTGAGAGACACGAACATTTAGAATAAGAAACACTAAGAGTTAGACTGAGAAATACAAACAGCTACACCGAGAGATATTAACAGTTAGACTGAGAGACACTAACTGTCAGTCTGAGAGATGCTAACAGTTAGAAAGAGAGAAACAAAAAGTTAGACTGAGAGATACTAACATTTAGATTGAGTGACACTAAGCGACCTGAACAGTTTGACTGAGAGACACTAACAGACTGAGAGACATTAACAGTTAGTCTGAGAGATACTAACAGTTAGACTGATAGACCCTGTGTTAGATTGAGAGACACTAACAGTGAGACTGAGACATTAACAGTTAGATTGAGAGATACTAACAGTTAGACTGAGAGATGTTAACAGCTCAGCTGACAGACCGTAAGAGTTGGAATGAGATACACCAGCAGTTAGACTAAGAGACATTAACAGTTTGATTGAGAGATACTAACAGTTAGACTTAGACATGCTAACAGTTGGATTGAGAGATACTAACAGCTAGACTGAAAGTTTCTAGCACCTAGACAGAGAGACACTAACATTTTGACTGAGAGAGACTCACAGTTCAACTGAGAGATACTAACAGTTAGACTGAGAGACATTAACAACTCAACTGACAGAGCCTAAGAGTTGGAATGAGATTCGCCAGCAGTTAGACTAAGAGACACTAACAATTAGACTGAGAGATATTAACAGTTAGACTGCGAGATACTAAAGGTTAGACTGAGTGACACTAACAAACTTAGCGACCCGAACAGTTTGACTGGGAGATACCTACAGTTAGACTGAGAGACAATAAAAGTTAGACTAAGAGCTACTAACAGTTAGACAGAGATATTAAGAGTTATACTGAGAGATGTTAACAGTTAGACTGAGAGATACTAACACTTAGACTGAGAGACATTAACAGTTAGACTAAGAGATACTAACACTTAGACTGAGAGACACTAACAGCTAGACTGAGATGCACTAATAGCTAGAGTGAATGACACTAACAGTTAAACTGAGAGACAATAACAGTTAGATTGAGAGACATTGACAGCTAACTTAGAGAAACTGACAGTTAGACTGAGAGACACTAACATCCTGAGAGACACTAACATCCTGAGAGACACTAACATCCTGAGAGACACTAACAATTCGATTGAGAGATATTTACAGTTAGACTGAGACAATAACAGACTGAGAGACACTAACAGTTAGACTGAAAGACATTAACAGTTAGACTGAGAGACACTAACAGACTGAGAAACAGTAACAGCTAGACTGAATGACACTAAAAGTTAGACTGAGAGATGCTAATAGTTAGATTGAGAGACATTGACAGTTAGACTGAGAGACACAAACAACTTGACTGAGAGACACTAAAAGACTTCCAGACACTAACAGATAGACTGAGAGGTTCGAACAGCTTGAATGAGAGACACTAACACCCTGAGCGACACTAACAATTACACTGAGAGATATTAGCAGTTAGACTGAGAGATGCTGACAGTTGGACTGAAAGACACTGAGCAGTTGAAAGTTACTAACAACTAGACTGACAGACATGAACAGTTAGACTGAGAGATGTCATGAAGAAAATATAGAGACGCAGTGAGTTCTTCAAGAACTAGGTCCTTCATTTGCAAACAAGAAACCGTGACACTGAGAAAGCAGATTATTGAATGCCCACGAACCTCCAGGTCCGTGGATTATCATGTTTCTGTTAACTTATCAGCGTGTCCAACTATATTAATCAAAGTACCTCACTCTAGCTACACAATAAACCAACGATGTTCGTTCTCATTATCTCTTCAGCTGTACATTCTACTTAATGTTATTCTAATGTCATGGTTAGATATTTATTGCTAACTCTTTGCAACAATGGTCTTTCATTCCAGACCATATTTAATATTTTCCTAATGTCATGATTAGATATTTATTATTACCTCTGCTATAGTTATCTTCCATTTCAGACTAACCTGTCATGATAGATATTTAGCTATTCCATCTATTACAATAGTCTCCTGTCTCAAGCTGACTCTACTAACTATTAATTAGATATTTTAATGTCATGTCCCAAATATTTATGGTCCCAATCCTGTCATAATAACACTTAACAGAAAACTACCTCTACTAACTGTTATCTCATCCCGCCATAGTGACCTTTCAGCCTTAACCTTCTCTGTTAATTAGTGTAAGAGCATTCCACTATTCTTATCCCATCCTGCCTTCCACAGACCACAGATTGCCAGTGGTCTTCATGCTTTAGCGCTTCCCATGCTTTCATGTTCTTTATTTTCCATTGATACACTAAAAGTTAGGTTGGGAGACAAAGTTAAACTGAGAGATACTAACTGTTAGACTGTGAGACACTCATAGATAGACAGAGGTATACTAACAGTTAGACTGGGTGACACTAACAGACTGAGAGACATTACCACTCAACTGAGAGACATTAACAGTTAGATTAAGAGATACTAACAGGTAGACTGAGAGACACTGATAATTAGACTGATAGACACTAACAATTAAACTGAGGGATATTAACAGATAGAATAAGAGGTATTAACAGACTGAGAGGCACTAACAATTAGTCTGAGAGATAGTAACAGTTTGACTGAGAGATACTAACAGTTAGACTGAGAGACACTAAGACTTAGACTGGGCGGTACTAACAGACTGAGAGACACTAACAGTTAGACTGAGAGATATGAAACTCTAACAGTCGGACTGAGAGACCTTAACAGTTATACTGAGAGACACGAACAGTTAGACCAAAACACACTAACAGTTAGAGTGAGAGATACGAACAATTAGACACTAACAGACTTAGAGTCACTAACAGTTAGACTGAGAGACACTAACAGTTAGACTGAGAGGCACTAACAGTTAGACTGAGAGACATTAACAGTTAGACTGAGAGACACTAACAGTTAGACTGAGAGATACTAACAGTTAGACTGAGAGACATTAACAGTTAGACTGAGAGACACGCCGGTGCCTGTTCTGAAGGAGTGTAGCACATTCTTTTGAAACAAACTTTGAACTGCTCCGTTAGGTGGATTTGGAAGAATCCATATTCAAAGGGTAGCTTTCCCTCATGTCCTGCCAATATTCATCCCTCAATCAATATCTTGAAAATGACTGATTCTTTTCATTTGATATTTGTGAGAGCTTGCTATGTGTAAATTGACATCTGTCCTTCCGACATTACAATGTGACTATAATCGAAAACAATATTAATAGCTGTGGAGCACTTTGAGTTCTCCAGCAGTCAACAAGGGTGCTATATAAATTGCAATCCTTTCTTGTCTTTCTTATAAGAATGGTAATTGGGATGAAAGACTTCAGTTCTGTGTAGAGACTGGGACATACTAACAGAGTCTATAGTTAAGGGCCTCCGATAATGGCCTCCTGTAGGTTCCTTCCGGTGTAGCATGGTGACCTCCCCGTTTCCCACATTGACCACTCGTGAGGCATGGTGACCGCCCGGCCTCCTGTAGAGCCCTGCCGGTGTGGTGTGGTGACCTCCCCATTTCCCACAGTGACCTCCTGGTGTGGCGTGGTGATCTCCTCCTGTAGGGCCCTCGCGGTGTGGCATTGTGATCTCCTCCTGTAGGGCCCTCGCGGTGTGGTGTGGTGATCTCCTCCTGTAGGGCCCTCGCGGTGTGGTGTAGTGTTCTCCCAGCCTTCTGTCCGGCCCTCGCAGTGTGGCGTGGTGACCTTTTGGCCTTCTGTCCGGTCCTCGCAGTGTGGCGTGGTGACCTTTTGGTCTTCTGTCCGGTCCTCGCAGTGTGGCGTGGTGACCTTTCGGCCTTCTGTCCGGTCCTCGCAGTGTGGCGTGGTGACCTTTCGGCCTTCTGTCCGGCCCTCGCGCGGTGTGGTGTGGTGATCTCCTCCTGTAGGGCCCTCGCGGTGTGGCATGGTGATCTCCTCCTGTAGGGCCCTCGCGGTGTGGTGAGGTGTTCTCCCAGCCTTCTGTCCAGCCCTCGCAGTGTGGCATGGTGACATTTTGGCCTTCTGTTGGGCCCTTGCAGTGTGGTGTGTTGACCTTTTGGCCTTCTGTTGGGCCCTTGCAGTGTGGTGTGTTGACCTTTTGGCCTTCTGTCCGGTCCTCGCAGTGTGGCGTGGTGACCTTTTGGCCTTCTGTCCGGTCCTCGCAGTGTGGCGTGGTGACCTTTCAGTCTCCTGTCGGGCCCTCGTGGTGTGGTGTGGCGATCTCCCAGCCTCCTTTCAGTTGCTCGCAGTGTGGTGTGATGACCTCCTTCTGTAGGGCCCTGCCGGTGTGCCATGATGACCTACCAGCCTCGAGTAGTGGCCTCTGGGTGAGGCGTGGTGACCTCACGGGCTGGTACAGTGACCACTCACAGTGGCCTCATGGCCTGGTGTGTTGTCAGTGCAGTGGGGAGCCAGGGCCCAGTGCAGACTGGAAGCTAAGTGCCAGTGTGGTCTGCTGTACTGGACTCGTTTCTGCAATGCTGGCCATTTTATTTCTGTACCGTCTAAAATCCTGTAACAAGAGAAGCTGTGCCTAATACCTCTGTATTGAAGTTGGTGTTGTAATTGGCAATGTATAAGCTTGTCACTGTGTTCATTGAGTAGATGTGACAATAAAAGTGATTCTATTCTATTTTATAAAAAGATGCAACAATAAAGGTGATTCTATTCTATTTTATAAAAAGACACCACAGAAGCTGGTATCCAATCTCCAATGTCCCCCTTTATTAACACACAAACAATCCTTAACTACAGTGCTGCCACATTTCAGAGTCAGGTACCAGGGTGTCACTATCTCAGACATTCACTTTTTTTTATGTGTCAGCCACGGCTCCCTAATGAGACCCAATCAGGTAACACATATTTTATGACATCCAGCTGGCTGTGACAATTACCACAAAGACAATATTTCAGAATACTCTAAGTATATTCCTGTTGTAAAGAAAAATTCCAAAAGAAAACCTGTGGTTCAGGGAAAGCTTCCACCTTCGGGAAAAAGCATAGGATTCACAAAGTCAAGAGGCAGGTCAGGTGACTGGTCAGAATGTAAAGAATAGCAGAGCTGACAATAATCAGGGAGGCAGAAATTAGAACCTGAGAGGAAACTAGTCAGACAGTAAAAATAACAAACTGGTATTTGAAAAGAAAAGAGTAGGTGAAGTGAGTGGATGAGAATGGGAATTACAAGTAGATACTAAAGAAATGGTGGATGAAACAAACAAATATTATGAAAGCATTTCAGTCATAACTGTAAACCAGGAGGTGGAAGGGAGAGAGCAACTGCTTGAAAATCATAATCATAAAAGCGGTGATACTAAGCAAACTGATGGAACCGTGAATAATACCTCCCCAGGTCCACGTGGACTTCATCCTAGGGTCCTAAAGGCGGTGGCCAATGAGAAAATACATGCGTCAGTGTTAATTTTCCAAACTTCCCAAGATTCAGGAAAATTTCCATAAGCTAGAGAGACGCAAATTTAATCCCTCTGTTTAAAATGCAACCCCTCTGTTTAAAATGTAATCCCCCTATTTAAAATATTATCTCCTCTGTTTAAAATGGAATCCCTGTTTAAAATGTAATACCCCTTTTTAAAATATAATCCCCCTGTTTAAAATGTAATTCCTCTGTTTAAAATGTAATCCTTCTGTTTAAAATGTAATCCTTCTGTTTAAAATATAATCCCCCCTTTAAAATGTAACCCTCCTGTTTAAAATGTAATCCCTCTGTTTACAATGTAATCCTCTGTTTAAGATGTAATCCCTATATTTAAAATTTAATACTCCTGTTTAAAATGTAACCGTGTTTAAAATTTAATGCCCCTGTTTAAAATGTAACCCTTGTATTTAAAATTTAATACCCCTGTTTACAATGTAATACCCCTGTTTACAATGTAATACCCCTAATTAAGATGTAACCCCCCTGTTTAAAATGTAACCCCTCTGTTCAAAATGGCATGAAGGCAGAAAACAGGAAGCTATTGGCCAGTTAGAGAACTGCAGCACAGGAACAGGCCCTTCAGCCGTCTACGCCTATGCTGATGGTCATGTACTAACTAAACTACCAAAGCAAACCTTCTGCCCATGTTTGGTCTGTATCCCTTTATTCCCTCCCTATTCATATAACCAACCAGATGCCTCTTGAATGGCACTAACATACCTGCTTCAGCCACCTCTTCTGGCACTGTGTTCCAGGCTCTTACCACTCTCTGGGTGAAAAACATCCCTCGTACATCTCCCTTTACCTGTCCTCCTCTCCCCTGAACCTGTCACCACTTGTAATTGAAATTCAACCCTAGGAAAGAGTCTCTGACTACCCACCCTATCTATGCCTCTCATAATTGTGTAGACCTCAAACAGGTCTCCTCTCAGCCACCGTCTTTCCAGTGAAAACAATTCTATCTTAACCTTCCCCCATTGGCCAATGCCCTCGAGACCAGGCAACATCCTGGTGAATCTTCCCTGCACTTTCTCCAAACCTTCCACGTCCTTCTGGTAGTGTGGTGACCTAAAGTGCACCCAATACCCCAAATGCTGCCCAATCATGGTTTTGTATAGCTGCAACATGGTTTGCCAACTCTTGTACTCCAAGAGTAAGCGTGCCATATGCCTTCTTAATGACCTTAGCCGCCTGTGGACCTGCCCACCCAGATCCCTCTGTGTGGTAATGTTCCTAAGGGTTCTGCCATTTACACTATAGTTCACACCTAAATTTGATTCCCCAAAATTATCACCTCACATTGAACTGGATTCAACTCCATTTTGCCATTTCTGTGCCCAAGTCACCAATCTACCTATATCCTCCTGTAAACTTTCACAATCATTTGCACTATCAGCAACTCTACCAATTTTCATGTCATCTGCAAGCGTACTAATCAGATCACCCACATTTTTCTCCAGATCATTTATATCTAGTACAAACAACAGAGGACCTAAGACTGATCCCTGTGGAACACCTCTAGTTACTGGTCTCCATTCTGAACGACACCCTTTTGCCACTACCCTCTGTCTTCTATGACCAAGTCAATTTTGTATCCATCTCACCAGCTCACCCCGAATTCCATGTGATTTTAGTGATTTTGTACCAATCTGTCATGTGGGACTTCATCAAATGCCTTACTCCAGTCCAGATAAACAACATCCACAGCCCTTCCCTCATCATTTATTTTTGTCACCTCTTCAAAAAAGTCAATAGTTTAATGTCTGTCAAAGGGGGAGATCAGTAAAGAAAACAAAGCAGTACATTTAGAAAGACTTTAGAACGTAATCAGGAAAAGTCAGTGTGTTTTCATCAAAGGGAACTCATGTTTATCCAATTTAATACAGTTTTTTGAAGGTATAACATGCACTGCAGATAAAGGGGAGCCTGTCGTTGTATTGTACTTGGAGCTTGGGCAGAGGATTAGCTGGCTGGCAGGAAATAGAGAGTATACATAAATGGTTCTTTGTTTGATTGCCAGGATGTGATGATGGGCTCCTGCAGAGCCCTATGCTGTTGTCATCTGATTGGGACTGAAGGGATGCCTGAGATCGAAAGGATGTCGCATTCAGGTGATGAATGAATTCATTAAAAGTTAATAGGGAGTGATTGGTAAAGAAAAAGCCAGGGTCGAGAGATTATGGTGTTGGAAAAGCACAGCAGCTCATGCAGCATCCAAGAAGCAGGAGCCCTTCATCAGGAACGAGGCTGGGAGACCGGATGCCTTCTCGCAGAGCGTTTCAGAGAACATCTCATGGACATCCACACCAATCATCCCCACCATCCTGTGGCCGAACATTTCAACTCCCCCTCCCACTCTGCTGAGAACATGCAAGTCCTGGGCCTCCTCCACCACTGCTCCCTCACTACTCAACACTTGGAGGAAGAACGCCTCATCTTCCACCTCGGGACCCTTCAACCCCAGGGCATCAATGTGGACTTCGCCAGTTTCCTCATTTCCCCTCCCCCCACCTTACCCCAGTTCCAACCTTCCGGCTCAGCACCGCCCTCATGACCTGGCCCATCTGTCAATCTTCCTTCCCACCTATCCACTCCACCCTCCTCTCCGGCCTATCACCCCCATCTCCATCCACGTATTGCACTCTCAGCTACCTTTTCCCCAGCCCCAGCCCCCTCCCATTTATTTCTTCACCCTCGAGGTTTCCAGCCTCATTCCTGATGAAGGGCTTTTGCCCGAAATGTCGATTTTCCTGCTCCTCAGATGCTGCCTGACCTGCTGTGCTTTTCCAGCATCACACACTCTCGACTCTGATCTCCAGCATCTGCAGTCCTCAGTTTCTCCAAGAAAAATCCAGGTCCATGTTTTAATTTTATTCCTCCACAGGTCAAAGGGAGTTACTTTCAGAAAACAGAGGTGGCTAATCATACCTGGAAACTCTACATTTTGACTCAACTATCCTCTGCCATCAATGTTATACTGCAAACGGTAACTCCACTCACACAGTGTCCAAGTCCACATTTTTAATGAGAGCCTTCTTTAAACTAGCCACATGCCTTATAACTGACTCACTACTGTTTATTTGCTCCCATATTTATCCAATCCACTCCCTGAGAGGGAGTGAGGTATGGCAATAATACTTTCATTACCCACATAGAGATGAGACGCAACAATTTTTTTATTCAGAATTAGAGCCTAATGATCTGAACACAGATGAAGATTTGGACAAATTGTTAACTTTATCAAAGGGATGATTGCTTGTTCGCTTACAAGACATGGTCAGATTTTGACCAATTTAAAAAGAAAGAGGATAGTGCTATGGAGGAGGACATGAAGGAATTCAGTTGCCTATTTTTAAAGCTGCAGAAAGTTCATTTAACAAATTGTCCAATCTGTGCTGGCATTTTATGTTGTTGAACTGTACCAAGCATTAAGTATGAACAGACTTCTAGTTTTGACATGAGTTAGATTTGTGGATGAACATACACTGTGAGAACAAATGTCAGATACACTCAGAAGAACCCTGAGGAAAGCTTTCTTTCCCAGCAGCAAAAGGGTTAAATGGTAATATGACAGGGGTAAATGGGATGAAGGGATAAATGGTGATAGGACAGAAAATGGAGGACAGAATCTGTACAAATTGGCAAGACCGTTTAGATATAGGGAACAGGTGACAATGTGAAAGGAGAACTGAAACTAATAGAAATTATGACAGAAACATGATGATAACTTTCAGAAGAGAAATTGGAATATACAACAAGCGAATGAACCCCAGAAGTGTTCAGGGTATAGTCAATCAATGTTTCAGGTGCAAAGTATCACTCCACCACACGCTGTCCCAAACAGTATAGCAATGTGGCTGAAATGAAGGAAGAAGGCAGAGATACCTCAGTCATTGGTATGATTTTAGAGTCTAGTATAAAGGCTGAGATTGCAGAATTCTTGGAAGTGCATGGAAAAATAGTTAAAAATCACACAACACCAGGTTATAGTCCAACAGATTTAATTGGAAGCACTAGCTTTCGGAGCACTGCTCCATTATGGTCTTCCGATCATAAGAGAGGACACTGCACAGGTCATCAGAAGTTTCAGCCTGGTGATGAATATATTGATGATAGAGTCTTTCAAATGTGCAGTATTTGACAGCAGGTGTACGTTTACAGTGTGCGGAATAGACTGGCTAAAATGCTATCGAGACTCTGAGTAATAAGGAATTTGAGAGTTTCACCGTTGGGGATGATAACGCAACAAGGGATGGCTCAGCTAATGATGAATTCATCAGTTTGTGTATGAACATGAAGTGAATCATCCTGAATACAGCAGCAGAAAGCCCTTCTAGCAATGGGGCATGTGAAAGGAACCATGCAGTAATAGGTGAAAGGATTCATAGTATTTTGGCAGATCAGCCAACCTGTAAACGAGTGTCTGCCTTCACAAACGAACATGCACATGCACACCCACCCCCATACACCCACGCACACATGGACACACACACATTCACACAGACCTACACACACATACTCACACACACCAACACACACACATGCACCCACCCCCACACATGCGCATGCGTGTGCACACACACACACAAA
>NW_025214752.1:14325-18996 GCF_004010195.1 Chiloscyllium plagiosum | reverse complement strand
CACACCCACACACCAACATGCACCCCCCTCTGCGCACCCACCACACACACACACACACACTCCTTGGAAAGGGGCTACAATTGCTTTCGTGGGTGCAGTGAATTTGAAAATGTCATCACAAAAATAACTAAAGCAGAATTTAAACTTGAAAGTCAGGACAGGATGTGAAGTCAGGTAGAATGGATCAAAGGTAACTTTGCATCAGCTATTGGAAAATGTCAGCCCCATTGCTATTCGTCAAAGTAGGACATCAAAACATGACACAATGGCTTCCAAAATTCCAACCGAATATTTTGTGAAGGCTGAGTGAATTGGCTGGGCACCCAAACAAAATACAGACAAAAGTTAACAGTGGAGGATTCTGTTTTGAAAGTTCCATTATTGGCAGGTGCCTGGAACATGAAATTTGTTGTTTTTCGTGATGCTTCCCAAAACAATCACTATGGTGGGTTTTCGAGTGCAGGAAGGTTTCTCAAAAGAAAAGGGAGGTAAGGGTTGCCCTTTAACTTGGAAAGCTAACAAAGATCAGAGGAGAATGAAAAGGGTTTGCTACAGAGATTTGCTGTAGCAGATAGTTTTTGGGCATTCAGATATAGGAATTTTACAGTTAAACTGCAAGACAATTTAGTTTACAAAACACAGATTAGTGTGGTTCCCTTTCTGCTCAAATTGACATGTGGAAATAAGATAAATACACGTCATGCTGTGGAAGAAAATACCTTTGTGGTGGAAGCTCTCACTCTTGGTGGGGTGGTGGAGATATGACATTTGTCTTCAGTGAAAATATATGAAAAAAAATTAAGAAGGGAATTTGACAGAAGATTCTTTACTCAGCGAGTCATGAGTTCATGGAATGCCCTGCCAGTAGCAGTGGTGGGCTCTCCCTCATTATGGGCATTTAAACTGGCATTGGATAGGCATATGGAGGATAGTGGGCGAGTGTAGGTTAGGTGGGCTTGGATCGGCACAACATCGAGGGCCGAAGGGCCTGTACTGCGCTGTATTTTTTCTATGTTTCTATGTTTCTAAAATAGGAGTCCTCACTGACTCACTCCACCTCCCAACAGCCTAAAATAAAACCCCCATTTCAATTCTGAAGAAGAATTACATGGGACTCGAATAATTAATTCTGTTTCTCTCTCCACAGATACTGCCAAACCTGCTGAGTTTTCTCTTATTTTCTCTTTTTATTTCTTGCATACCATGTGCAATATTGCTGCCCTTATTTAAGGAAGGATATAATCTGTTAGATTGACACTTGGAACATGTGGGTCAGTTTATGAGGAACGATGGGCAGACTGGGCTTGCTTCCACTGGAGATTGGACAGTGAGGGGTGGCTTTATCAAAGTGTACAAGATTAAATTAGATTAGATTAGGTTACTTACAGCATGGAAACAGGCCCTTCAGCCCAACAAGTCCACACCCACCCGCCGAAGCGCAACCCACCCAGACCCATTCCCCTACATTTATCTCTTGACCTAACACTACGGACAATTTAGCAGTGGATCCTCACTGGAGTTGACAAGGAGGACGTGGGAATGATGTTGGTAGTCCAGAACTAGAGGTTATTGGGATAGATGGAAATGTGAAATTCAGAGCACAAACAGACCAGCCATGATCTTACTGAATTGTGGAGCAGATTAAGGGGCTGAATTAAGGAACTTTCGCACCTATTTCATACATTCATATGTTCAGTTTGTAATTGAACTATGTGAGACTTTGTTGACAGTAAGACTGACCTAAGTGAATCCGTCTGCATTAAATGTCTCCACCTTGAATCTCTTAAGCTCAGAGTCACAAAGGGAGTGTAAACACTGTCAGGATAGTCTATTCCAGAGTTCAATCACTCCGGCAAGAGCTCCGAGTTCAGAATAGAGTTGGTGTAACTAATAGCATACAGAATGAGAGGACCCCAGACAGAAGAGAGAACGAGGTACTGCAGAAACTGATCTTGTTTAACATTATGATGGACTTGTTAGCTGTGAGTTAAAGGTTAAGAAAGTAGTCAGGTAAGAATATGGACCTATAACGCATTGGACTAGGAGGCTGTCCAACATCAGGAGGGGCAGAGGGAAGAGAGGGAACAGTGTAATGTGATAGGTGTAGGGGATGCTGTTGTGATCAAGGCTGGCAGCAGTAAACATAGAACATAGAACATAGAACATAGAACAGTACAGCACAGAACAGGCCCTTCAGCCCACGATGTTGTGCCGACCGCTGGTCCTCTTGTATGCACCCTCAAATTTCTGTGACCATATGTATGTCGAGGAGTCTCTTAAATGTCACCAATGACCCTGCCTCCACAACTGCTGCTGGCAACGCATTCCGTGCTCTCACAACTCTATGTCTAAAGAACCCACCTCTGACATCCCCTCTATACTTTCCTCCAACCAGCTTAAAACAATGACCCCTCGTGTTAGTCATTTCTGCCCTGGGAAATAGTCTCTGGCTATCGACTCTATCTATGCCTCTCATTACCTTGGATACCTCAATTAGGTCCCATCTTCTCCTCCTTTTCTCCAATGAAAAAGGTCTGAGTTCAGTCAACCTCTCCTTATCAGATAAGCCCTCCAGTCCAGGCAGCATCCTGGTAAACCTCCTCTGAACCCTCTCCAAAGCATCCACATCTTTCCTATAATAGGGCGACCAGAACTGGACGCAGTATTCCAAGTGCGGTCTAACCAAAGTTTTATAGAGCTGCAACAAGGTCTCACAACTCTTAAACTCAATTCCGCCTGTTAATGAAAGCCAAAGCACCATATGCTTTCTTAACAACCCTGACCACTTGGGTGGCCATTTTAAGGGATCTATGTACCTGCACACCAAGATCCCTCTGTTCCTACATGCTGCCAAGAATTCTAACCTTAATCCTATACTCAGTTTTCAAATCGACCTTCCAAAATGCATCACGTCGCATTTATCCAGGTTGAACTCCATCTGCCACATCTCAGCCCATCTTTGCATCCTGTCAATGTCCCGCTGCAGCCTACAACAGCCCTCTATACCTCCAACCTTTGTGTCGTCTGCAAACTTGCTGACCCATCCTTCAATCCCCTCATCCATTCTGTATCCAGACAGCTATGTTCCCCTGAATCCCATTCCTCCTGACCTTCTGAATGAGCCTACCATGGGGAACCTTATCAAATGCCTTGCTAAAGTCCATATTCACCATATCCACAGCTCGACCCTCATCAACCTTTCTAGTCACCTCCTCAAAGAACTCGATAAGGTTTGTGAGGCATGACCTGCCCCTTATAAAGCCGTGTTGACTGCATTTAATCAAGCCATGCTCTTCCAGATGGTCATAAATCCTATCCCTCAGAATCATTTCTAACACTTTGCAGATGACAGACGTGAGACTTACTGGTCTGTAATTGCCGGGGATTTCCCTATTTCCTTTCTTGAAGAGAGGAATTACATTTGCCTCTCTCCAGTCCTCAGGTACGACTCCAGTGGAGAGCGAGGATGAAAAGATCTTCGCAAGTGGCGAAGCAATTGCATTTCTCGTTTCCCAAAGCGCCAAGGACAAATCTGGTCCGGGCCTGGCAACTTGTCAATCTTAATGTTTGACAAAATTTTCAGCACATCAGCTTCCTCTATCTCTATCCATTTCAGCATGCACACCTGCTCTTCAAAGGTTTCATTCACTATAAAATTCGTTTCTTTCATAAAGACAGAAGCAAAAAATTCATTTAGGGCTTCCCCTACCTCCTCCGACTCCACACACAAGTTCCCTATGCTATCCCTGATCGGGCCTACTCTTTCTTTGACCATTCTCTTATTCCTCACATAAGTGTAAAATGCCTTTGTGTTCTCCCTAATCCGTTCTGCCAAGCCTTTCTCATGCCCCCTCCTGGCTCTCCTCAGACCATTTTTAAGCTCTTTCCTCGCCTGCTTGTAATCCTGTAGAGCTGGGCTTGACCCTAGCTCCCTCCACCTTATGTAAGCTACCTTTTTCCTTTTGACGCGAAGCTCCACCGCTCTCATCATCCAAGTTTCCTTTATCTTACCACTTCTTGCCTGTCTCAGAGGGACATATTTATTCATCACTTGCAACAACTGTTCCTTAAACAGTCTCCACATGTCTATAGTGCCTTTACCATGGAACAATTGCTCCCAATCCATGCTTCCTAACTCATGTCTAATCGCATCATAGTTTCCTCTTCCCCAATTAAATATCCTCCCATTTTGCCTAATCCTCTCCTTCTCCATAACTATGTAGAATGTGAGACAGTTGTGGTCACTATCACCAAAATGCTCTCCCACCACAAGATCTGGTACCTGACCCGGCTCATTGCTGAGCACCAAGTCTAGAATGGCCTCTCCCCTCGTCGGCCTGTCAACGTACTGAGTTAGGAAACCCTCCTGAACACACCTTACAAAAACAGCTCCATTCAAATCTTTTGCTCGAAGGAGGTTCCATTCAATATTGGGAAAGTTAAAGTCACCCATTACAACAACCCTACGACATCCACACTTTTCCAAAATCTGCCGACCTATGCTTTCTTCAATCTCCCTCCTGCTATTGGGTGGCCTGTAGTAAACCCCTAATGAGGTGACTGCTCCCTTGCTGTTCCTAATTTCCACCCATACTGACTCAGTAGGCAGATCTTCCTCGACAATGGAAGCTTCTGTAGCTGTGATACCCTCTCTGATTAGTAGTGCTACAC
>NW_025214752.1:10976-12537 GCF_004010195.1 Chiloscyllium plagiosum | reverse complement strand
TAGTTCATCCAGCTCCAGCTCCAATTCCCTAACACGGTTTCCAAGGAGCTGGAGTTGGGTGCACTTCCCACAGATGTAGCCAGCGGAGACATGTGCCATGTCTCCCACCGCCTTGCTGATGTATATGGTCACTGCTTTCCTTCCCGGCTGCCCCTCTGGTCCTCGTCACTTCCCCTGCTGCTCCTGCTCCTTCTGTGAAAGGGAAAACACCCGCTGTCCGCTACCAGTAAGTAATTTTTTAAAAACTGCCTTACCTTAGCTGCAGTCTTCCGGGTTTGTCTTATCTCCGCTGCTGCTCGCACTCAAAAATAGCAGGTTCTGATTGGTGTGAGCCAGTAATTGGGAGCTAAATTAAGAGTAGGAGCACAAGATATAAAACCAGGTCTGGTGTGTAACATACAGTATATATTGGGTGACTGTGAAATGAGACAGTACACAACAGATGGATGTAGAATGGACGAGTATGTAATAGGTGCATGTGATAGGTGTGGTGTACATTGGAGAGGTGTGTAATGACATGTCTGTCACAGACAGGTGTGATCTATGGATGGGTTTGTAATGGGGGATGTAGCAGTAGGTTTATAACTTACATGTGTAACAGAGACATGTAATGACAAACATGTAATACAGGGCTATCGTCAGGTGGGTACATATAACAGGTAGATGTGTCGGTGTTGTTGGAAGGATATATCTGGTTAGAAATAAAGTCTTGATTGAGAATTAAGTATGACTAGTTAGGTAGGACTCAAGTCAACAGAAAAAAAATGCAACTATAAAAGTTCATGAAGAAATAAATCTCAAAAAACTCAGTAAGAGCTGGCAGAAAAATGAACTATCTTAAAAGGAATATGGAGATGATATAACTATGTTATTAATTAGCAACAAAAACAGAAATTGCTGGAAAAGCTCAGCAGGTTTGTCTGCAAAAGATTTACAAGGATGTTGCCAGGGTTGGAAGGTTTGACCAAAAGGAGAGGCTGAAAGGGCAAGGTCTGTTTTCCCTGGAGTGTCAGAGGCTGAGGGGTGACCTGATAGAGGTTTATAAAATCATGACGGGCATGGATAGAATAAATAGACAAGGTCTTTTCCTTGGGATGGGGGAGTCCAGAATTGAAGGGCATAGTTTTAGGGTGAGTGAGGAAAAATTTAAAAGGGACCTAAGGGGTAACATTACCACACAGAGGGTGGTACGTGTATGGAATGAGCTACCACAGGAAATGGTGAGGCCGGTATAAAGACAGAAACAGGGGAATATATTCTTGAAGACAGAAACAGGGGAATATATTACTAGGAACAAAGAAATGGCAGAGGAATTAAATGGGTACTTCAGATCTGTGTTCACTTGGGAAGACACAAGCAATCTCCCTGAGGTAACAGTGGCTGAAGGACCTGAACTTAAGGGAATTTATATTTGTCAGGATTTGGTGTTGGAGAGACTGTTAGGTCTGAAGGTTGATAAGTCTCCGGGGCCTGAATGTCTGCATCCCAGGGTACTGAAGGAGGTGGCTCGGGAAATCATGGATGCGTTGGTGATTATTTTCCAGAGTTCAATAGATTCAGG
>NW_025214752.1:0-10054 GCF_004010195.1 Chiloscyllium plagiosum | reverse complement strand
ATGGGTGAGTGCTGAACCAGAGGACACAGCTTAAAAATATGGGGTAGACCATTTAGGACAGAGCTCAGGAGAAATTTCTTCACCCAGAGAGTGGTGGCTGTGTGAATGCTCTGCCCCAGAGGGCAGTGGAGGCCACTCTCTGGATTCATTTAAGAAGGAGTTGGATAGAGCTCTCAAAGATAGTGGTATCAAGGGTTATGGAGATAAGGCAGGAACAGGATACTGATTAGGAATGATCAGCCATGATTATATTGAATGGCGGTGCAGGCTCGAAGGGCTGAATGGCCTACTCCTGCACCTATTGTCTATTGTCTATTGTCTAAATACAACATTTAAAAGGCATCTAAATGTGTACAAGAATAGGAAGGATTTAGAGAGATATGGGCCAAGTGCTGGCGAATGGGACTAGATTAATTTAGGATATGGGTGAGTTGGACCGAAGGGTCTGTTTCTTTGCTGTATATTTTTGACTCTATGACTGTATTTGTGGAGAGAAGTCAGAGTTAATGTTTCTGGTCTTTGGAGGAAGGGTCACTGGACTTGAACCATTAACTCCGATTTCTCTCTATGGATGCTGAGAGATCTGCTGAGCGTTTCCAGCAATTTCTGTTTTTGTTTCTGATTTACAGCATCCACAGTTCTTTCAGTTTTTATTATGCTAATAGTTACATTAGTACTCAGCACTGACAACAAGAAAGTATAATGAATAGTTTAATGTCTCAAAAAGAGTCCTGGACAGACAATGTTCCTGGGCATGAAAGTAAAAGTTTAATTACTGAAGAAATACTGGAATTTCATAAGGAATCTTCACGAAACAAATAAGGGATGATATGAACTGATGCAGTATCACATGAAAGTGGAAGGGAGTTACACACACAATATCTGTTTGACACCCATATTTGTAAAGCAGTCGTCAAAATAGTATATAAAAAGGATATTTCACTGAAATTTCATATCTGTTCATGATTTAAATGTTGGTGGATATTTGTTTCCTTTGATATTGTTCAACATTCTAATATCAGCTATGCTTAGATCATCTTTGATATTCTTGAATAGTCATATGTAATACTAACTTGGTTTCTACTAGATTTGATAGATTTTAGCCATATACTTCGCCGATTCATATGCATTACTTTTTTGTTTCTGTTAATAAAATTGTAAAATTAACAAATCATTTCATTTAAGTTTTTTCTATTACGCGTTATAGACATCCTTAAGTTGGGATCTCGAATGATGATAACTAACCAAATGGTAGCCCCCTCCCTCTCACTCCCCCATACACCCGCCACCAAATAGAAGTTGGATCCAACTCGACCTCCCTAAAACTCCACCCTTTTTAAAGGACATGTTTAAATATTCGACAAAATGATACTACTGAGTAGCAGGCCATTCAGCCCATTGTGCATGTGCCATCCCTTTGAAAGAGCTTGGACGTTATTTCCAATTCCCTGGCCTTTCCCCAATAATTTTCTGTTGTGACATCGAACAATAATCAACATTTCATTCTTAATTCTTGCTCAGAGCGTTCCAAAGAATCAGTGGTAATGATTTTTCTTTCATGACTCTCGGACACCTCTTCTGGATTAAATGTGAACTGAAAGAACTGCAGATGCTGGAAATCAGAAACAAAAACAGAAATTACTGGGAAAACTCAGCAGCTCTGGCAGCATCTGTGGAGAGAAAGCAGAGTTAACGTTTTGGGTCCAGTAACTCTTCCTCAGAGTATCTTTCATATTTCCTGAGGTCACAATGAATAATCTCCACCAGCTTCCTTTATTACAGCTTATCCCATTATCCCATTATTAATTGTGATCTAATTGGCTTTGATTCAAAACTTTCTGAACAGGAGTCTGAAGTTAACTTTGCCTCTTTCCGAACTTGCACTGTTGCTGGATTTACGCAGTGAGTTCAGAGTATGCTTCAGTGTTCTGGGCTCTGTTCCATCTGGAACCAATGGCTTTATTACGATCCAGTTGTCAGAATTTGTGAATAACCTATTTTCCAATCTGTTTTATATGCTGAGGCAGTTCTCAGCTCCATGGTTACAGGTTCAGAAACGTCACTCTGACCACTCATGGAAAGAACTGACCACATTTTTTTCTGCCTGATGATCCTGGCATCAGTAAATTGGCTCATTGATGAGGGTGTCTGGCTCTCACTGATTCACACCAACCCTCCTCCCAGTAATGTTTCTAGATTGCCCTGTCATTGGCAAATAGCCCAAATAATTTACTACTGACCTGTTAGGGCAGGAAAATCGCATGCTGCTGCAGCTCTTAAAGGTCCACAGCAGCTGAGAGGAAACTTGCCCCTTTTCATGGTCAAAGTGCAGCAACGAATACAACTCTGAATTCACAACAATAACATTCATAAAACAGCAGGCTGTCAGAGTCATCATTGTTTTAACAATGAGGTAAGGATTTAGATGAACTAAGTTCGGGAGAGGAGGGATGATCCATCCACAGGGGGTGGGCAACATGCTTCAAGAAAGCTGTCCAACCACATCGATGCCAGGGGCAAACAGTTTAGTGTCAGGCTGCAGGGCAGTGAGAATCTGAAAGGCCTCAGTGGATGCATTAGTGTAGGAACCCCACTCATATCAGTTGTGCAGGACTTCAGTCATGCCATCACCATGGTCACCCATGAGGCAGCAGTGAAGGGGTCACTACACCTCTCCTCTACAAGGCCTCAGTCTGCAAAACTGTTCTTCCGCTTAAAGTCCTCCCATTTCCATAGCAGCAAGACACTCTCCTATTACAATGATATACGGCATCAAACCTGGCTGTTCAGCCCATCTACTCGATTTCAATGTTCAGGCTCCATTTGAACCTTCTCCTGTCTTTCCACATTTTAATCTTCAAATTCCATTGTAACTCTTTACTCCATTGTGCACTTGCCTAGTTTCCCCTTAACTGTATCAATATTACTCAAGCACTCCAGCACTCCCTGTGGGAGTGACTTCAACATTCTTACTGTTTTCCAGGTGACAACCATTCTTCTGAATTCCTTATTGGATTTCTTGGGGACTATCTTGCTTTCATACAGTCACAGCATGGAAACAGACCCTTCACTCCAACTCATCCGTGCCAACCAGATATCCCGACCCAATCTAGTCCCATTTGCCAGCACTTGGCCCATGTCCCTCCAAACCCTTCCTGTGCATATGCCCATCCAGATGCCTTTTAAATGTTGTAATTGTACCAGCCTCCACCACTTCCTCTGGCAGCTTGTTCCATACACGCACCACCCTCTGCATGAAAATGTTGCCCCTTAGGTCCCTTTTATATCTTTCCCCTCTCACCCTAAACCTATGCACTCTAGTTCTGGACTCCCCCACCCCAGTGTAAATACTTTGTCTATTCACCCTATCCATGCCCCTCATCATTTTACAAACCTCTATAACGTCACCCCTCAGCCTCCAATGCTCCAGGGAAAACAGCCCCAGCCTATTCAATCTCTCCCTATAGCTCAAACCCTCCAAACATGGCAACACCCTCGTGAATCTTTTCTGAACCCTTTCAAGTTTCACAACATCTTTCCTGTAGATTGGCACACAATATTTCAAAAGTGGCCTAACCAGTGTCCTGTACAGCTGCAACATGACCTCCCAACTCCTATACTCAATGCTCTGGCCAATAAAGGAAAGTATACCAAACGCCTTATTCACTATCCTATCTACCTGAGACACCCTTTCAAAGAACCTGCACTCCAAGGTCTCTTTGTTAAGCAACACACCCCAGGACCTTACCATTAAGTGTGTCAGTCCTGCCCTGATACTCCTTTCCAAAATGCAGGACCTCCATCTGCTACTCCTCGGCCCATTGGCCCATCTGATCATGATGAGGTGGACGTCCTCTAGTTTAGCTCTCCCCTACAATCTCTTTGTCCACTCCATCGAAACCTCTCAACATTTTAAAGAACGCAGTTAGATCACTTCTCATATTTTCTTTAAAAGGGAACAATCCATTTCTGGTGTGCAAACATACACCATCCCTGTCAACCTTCCCTGTACCCTCTCCAGTAACTCAATATCCATTTCATAATTTGGTCAGCAGAGCCACAGGGCGTGTATGGTTCTTTCCTATAGCTTTGCTAAGCTGTGATTGCTGAAGTTATTCTTAAGTGATTGACGTATTTTTCCTCTGAGAAGCCTTTACTCCTCCCATGTTCTTTCCTGAAGAAGGGTCTGTGCCCGAAACGTCGAATCTCCTGTTCCCTGGATGCTGCCTGACCTGCTGTGCTGTTCCAGCAATAAAGTTTCAACTTTGATCTCCAGCATCTGCAGACCTCACTTTCTCCTCCCATGTTCAGCCACACCTTCCAAGTCATTAATGCTCTCTCTGTTATTCCTCTCAGGCACTGCAGTACAGTCTTTGTGCAGAATATAGTCGGCAGGTTGGTATGTGTTTAAAGCTGATAGCCTTTGGGCTTTTGATTATCATCTGTTTTACATCATTATTTATTTCCATTTACCCCTTATCAGATATCGCTGGGATAGTGCATTGGAAATCAAGCCCACGATTCCCAGAGTCATCATAAATGTGTGAAGATTTGGTCAAACTATCCAAAGACTGCAATTGACCTGACTGATAATCACCAGGCGTCTGCACTTAGCAAGAAAATGGTGTTTATTACAAACAAACTATCTTTAATCAATGGCAAAGTGGAAATATGAATTGCTAATGTACAACTCTACAACTTAAACTCTATCACTTCTTAAATGCCCCCCTTCACATGCAGACAGATAAGACAGAGATACTAACGGTGGAAAAACAAGAAAGATCAGAGAAGAAGAACATAGGATTGGATGTAGGCCATTCAGCCCCTCAAGCCTGTTCCACATTCACTGAGATCATGATTCCACTGTGTACTAACTTTGGCCCATTTCCATTAATACCTTTACTTAACAAAACTTCATCTATCTCAGATGTTAACTTAACAACTGATCCAGCATCCACTGCTGTTTGTGGAAGAGAATTCCAATCATCTACCACCCTTGTGTAGAGAGGTGCCTTTCAACACTTGTCCTGAACGGTCTGGCCTTGATTGTCAAACTCTGCCCCCTGAATCTAGAATCCCCAACTAGTGGAAATCATTTCTTGACCTACCCTGTCTTATTCTGTTAATATCTTGAAGGTATCTTATATCAGATCACCCCTTAACTGTCTAAATTCTAGAGTAAAAGGGCCTAATTTGTCTAATCCCTTCTCGTAATTAACACCTGAAGTATCATTCTAGTCAACCTAATTTGAACTCCCTATGAGGCCACTGTATCCATCCTAAGGAGTGGTGCCCAGATCTGCACACAGTAGTCCAAATGTGGTCTAACCTGGGCTTTAGAGATTGCAACATTACTTTTATACGCTCCCACTCCAGAGCTTTGGATAGAAAGGCCAAGATTCCATTAGCTTTTTGATCATTTTTTTGCACTTGTTTGTGATATTTTAAAGATCTGTGCACCTGAACCTCAAAGTCTCTTTGGACACCCACTGTATTTAACTTCATACCATCGAGACAGTACCCTGACCTGTCCTTTCTCAGTCCAAAGTTGACTTGCTCACATTGAACTCCATCTGCCACAATTTTGCCTCCTCACTTAACCTATCAATATCCCAGTAAAATATTCACTAGTGTGGTCCGCAGGATTTAATGAACTGTACTTGGTCCCTTCAGCTTTTTGCTGTTTGCATAAAGTTGTTTGCACACCGAAGCCATCTTTCACTCATTGGTGAAGAACTGATCCTTTCACTGAATTTACAGCATTTAGTTCTTGCTTCAAGGGATTTGCAGAGAAAGGTCAGTGGAAAGTAGCTACCTATTACTCTCCAGTCTATCCACATGAGACAGAGAGCGCGAGACTCTTCTGATGCTTTCTCTTTGCAGGCTGGATGCTACACTGACTCACATGAAACCATGGTCACCACATCAGGAGCCAATCAGAACATTGCTAGAACAAAGAATAAAGAACAGGCCCTCCAAGCCAGCACTGATCCAGATCCTCTATCTATACTGGTCGCCTATTTTATAAGGGTCTGTATCCCTCTGCTCCCTGCCCATTCATGTACCTATCTAGATACACCTTAAATGATGCTATTGTTCCGGCCTCTACCACCTCCTCTGGCAACGCATTCCAGGCACCCACCGGGCTCTGTGTGAAGAATTTTCCATGTATACCTCCCCTAAACTTTTCCCCTCTCACCTTGAACTCGTGACCCAAGTAATTGAGTCCCCCACTCTGGGAAAAAGCTTCTTGCTATCCACCCTGTCTATACCTCTCATGATTTTGTAGACCTCAATCAGGTCCCCCTCAACCTCCGTCTTTCTAATGAAAATAATCCTAATCTACTCAACCTCTCCTCATAGCTAGTGCCCTCCATACCAGGCAACATCCTGGTGAACCTCCTCTGCACTCTCTCCAAATCCTTTTGGTCATGTGGCGACCAGAACTGTATGGTGTATTCCAAATGTGGCCAAACCAAAATCCTATACAACTGTAACATGATCTGCCAACTCTTGTACTCAATACCCCGTCTGATGAAGGAAAGCATGCCATATGCCATACTTGACCACCCTACTGACCTGCATTGCCACCTTCAGGGAATAATGGACCCAGATCCCTCTGTACATCAATTTTCCCCAAGGCCTTTCCATTTACCGTGTAGTTTGCTCTTGAATTGGATCTTCCAAAATGCATCACCTCACATTTGCCTGGATTGAACTCCATCTGCCATTTCTTTGCCCAGTCTATCTATATTCTGCTGTATTCTCTAATAGTCCCCTTCACTATCTGCTACTCCACCTATCGTAGTCTTATCGGCAAACTTGTTAATCAGACCACCTATACCTTTCTACAAATCATTTATGAAAATCTCAAACTACAGTTGGTCTCAAATGGATCCCTGTGGAACATCACTGGTCACAGTTCTCCATTTTGAGAAACTCCCTTCCACTACTACTCTCTGTCTCCTGTTGCCCAGCCAGTTCTCTATCAATCTAGCTAGAACACCCTGGACCCCATGTGACTTCACTTTCTCCATCAGCCTACCATGGGGAACCTTATCAAATGCCTTAATGAAGTCCATGTATATGACACCTACAGCCTTTCCCTCATCAATCAACTTTGCCACTTCCTCAAAGAATTCTATTAAGTTGGTAAGACATGACCTTCCCTGGACAAAGTCATGTTGCCTATCACTGATAAGCCCATTTTATTCCAAATGTAAATAGATCCTATCCATCAGTATCTTCTCCAGCAGCTTCCTATCACTGACGTCAGGCGCACCGGTCTATAATTACCAGGATTTTCCCTGCTCCCTTTTTTTAAAAAGGTGACAACATTAGCAATTCTCCAGTCATCTGGAACCTCCCCCCCTGTTCAAGGATGCTGCAAAGATATCTGTTAAAGCGCCAGCTATTTCCTCTCTTGTTTCCCTCAGTACTTAAAAATGTGTTGCTGGAAAAGCACATCAGGTCACGCAGCATCAAAGGAGCAGGAAAATCGACATTTCGGGCATAAGCCCTTCTTCAGGAATTCTTGAAGAAGGGCTTATGCCCGAAACGTCAATTCTTCTGCTCCTTTGATGCTGCCTGACCTGCTGCGCTTTTCCAGCAGCACATTTTTAAGCTCTGATCTCCAGCATCTGCAGTCCTTACTTTCTCCCTGTTTCCCTCAGTAACCTGGGATAGATCCCATCCAGACCTGGGGACTTGTCCAACTTAATGCCTTTTAGAAAACCCAACACTTCTTCCCTCTTTATGTCGACTTGATCAAGAGTAATCAATCATCTATCCCTAACCGCAACATCCGCCATGTTCTTCTCCTCGGGATTGAACATCTTCTGCCATTTCTCTGCCCAACTCTCCAATCTATCTATATTCTGCTGTATTCCCTGACAGTCCCCTTCACTATCTGCTACTCCACCAATCTTAGTGTCATCAGCACTACTGATGCAAAATACTCACTCATTTTCTCTGACTCCACACATAACTTTCCTTCTTTGTCCTTGAGTGGGCCAACCCTTTCTCCAGTTACCCTCTTGCTCCTTATATATGAATAAAAGGCTTTGGGATTTTCCTTGACCCTGTTTACTAAAGATATCTCATGATCCCTTTTAGCCCTCTTAATTCCTCATTTCTGATTGGTCCTACATTCCCAATATTCTTCCATAGCTTCAAAAATCTTCAGTTACCTAGACGTTATGTATGCTTCCTTTTTCCTCTTAGATAGTCTCACAATTTCACCTGTCATCCATGGTTCCCTAATCTTTCCATTTCAATCCCTCATTTTCACAGGGACATGTCTGTCCTGCACTCTAATCAACCTCTCTTTAAAAACCTCCCACATATCAAATGTGGATTTCCCTTCAAACAGCTGCTCCCAATCGACATTCCCCAGCATCTGCCGAATTTTGCTACAATTGGCCTTCCCCCAGTTTAGCTCTTCCTTAAGGACCACTCTTGTCTTTGTCAATGAGTATTTTAAAACTTATGGAATTGTGATCACTATTCCCAAAGTAATCCCCTCCTGAAACTTCACCCACCTGGCCGGGCTCATTCCCCAACACCAGGTCCAGTATGGTCCCTTCCCGAGTTGGACTATTTAGATACAGCTCTGTAAAACCTCCTGGATGCTCCTTACAAATTCTGCTCCATCTAGACCTCTAACATTAAGTGATCCCAGGCAATGTTGGGAAAATTAAAATCTCCCATCAGCACCATCCTGTTGCTCCTTCATCTTTCCATAATCTGTTTACGTATTTGTACCTCTATCTCACGCTCACTGTTGGGTGGCCTGTAGTACAGCCCCAACATTGTTACCACACCCTTCCTGCTCGAGTCCTCCGTAGTGCCCTCCTTCAGCACAGCTGTGATATCCTCTCTGACCAGTGATGTAACTCCTCCACACCTTTTACCTCCCTCTCTAACCCGCCTGAAGCATCGATAGCCTGGAATATTTAGTTGCCACTCATGCCCTTCCCTCAACCAAGTCTCAATAATAGCAATAACATCATACTCCCAGGTTCCAATCCAAACCCTAAGTACCCACGACACTTCTCAATCCTGCCTATTCTTTCATTTCTACTCTGACTAGCAAGTGGCACTGGTAGCAACCCTGAGATCACTACCTCTGAGGTGCTACTTTTTAACTTGGCTCCTAACTCCCTAAATTCTGCTTGTAGGACCTCATCCTGTTTGTTACCCACATCATTGGTGCCTGTATGCACCACGACAGCTGACTGTTCACTCTCCCCCTTCAGAATGTCCTGCAGCCAATCTGAGACAAATCTGACTCATGCACCTGGGAGACAACATACCATTCAGGAGTCTTGTTTTCGACCACAGAACAGCCTACCTACTTCCCTTACAATTGAACCCCTTATGACTATAGCCCTTCCACTCTTTTTCCCGCCCTTCTGTACAGCCATGAACTTGGCTACAACTGCCTTCCCCTGGTGAGCCATCTTCCCCCAACAGTATCCAAAACGGTATACCTGTTTTGGAGGGAGATGACTGCAGGGGACACCTGCAATGCCTTCCTGCTCTTCCTCTGCCTTTCGGTCACCCAGTCCCTTTCTCCCTCAGCAATCCTAATCTGCGGTGTGACCAGTTCACGAAACGTTCTATCCACGACCTCCTCAGCATCGCGAATGCTGCAAAGTGTGTCCAGCCGCAGCTCCAGAGCCATCATGCGGTCTAACAAGAGCTGCAGCTGGACACACTTCCTGCAGGTGAGGGAGTCAGGGACATCAGCCCAGTCCCTGAGCTCCCACATTGAGCAAGAGGAGATATCACAGGTCTGAGATCTCCTGCCAGTTTTCCTCTTGAGCTTAATTTAGTCTTAACATGGAAGAAAGGTTTTGACCAATCACACGATTAAAAAAATAGAAAAACCTGACCTTGTCAACCCTTTTTGTTTTTTTGTTTTGTTTTGGTTAGAGGAGGAGGGCTCATGGGAGACATCACACGGTTTAGCTACAGCCCAAATATATCAGTTCATTCACCTCGCAGAGCACGATCCGAACGCTCCCACTCAGCCCCTCACTCTCCCACTCAG
>NW_025214751.1:49114-50112 GCF_004010195.1 Chiloscyllium plagiosum | reverse complement strand
CCTCCCTATCTCTGTCACCCTCTCCGGGCTATAATAAACCTCCCTATCTGCTTGCAATTTTCCGCATATGGTCTGACCAGTACCTGGTACGGTCTCAGCAGTACATCCCTGTTCTTGTATTTGAGCCCTGTTGAAGTGCGTGCTAACATTGCATTTACCATCCGAACGGCCTCAATGTTGACTTTGACAGAATCTTGAAATTAGATTTCCAAGTCCCTTTAAGCTTCAGAATATAGTCTGTGCCTTTATTCTGCCGACCAACACGTATCGCCTTCCACCTTCCAGTATTATATTCCATCGGCTACTCCTTTACCCCGTTCTTCCAGCCGGTCCAAGTCCTTCTGCCGCCTCCCAGCCTCCTCAACACTGTCTTTGTGTCATCCACAAAGATGCCCTCAGTTCCTTCATCCAGATTGTGAATGTATAATGTGAATAGTTGTGGTGCCAACACAGCCCCCTGCAGACCTCCACAGGTTACACTCTGACAATGACCCCTGTCCCCCCCCCCCTCCCAGCTCTCTCCCTTCTGCCAGTCCTCTATCTGTGACTGTACCCTGACCCTAACACCATTGACTCTAATCTTACATCGCCGCTTCTGAAGAGCGTTAGTGAACCGGACAGGGTTTTTGACAACTGTATGTGGTCTTTTCACCATCGCTGCGATTGGTTTTTGATTCCACATTTTCTCGATTTGAAGTTAAATCCCACCAGTGGTCACGATTAACTCTGATAATCTCAAGCAGCCAGAGACGATGCACTCGGCTGGTCCTGGGGAACGGAGGGGCTGTCTGATGAGAGAGAGGGTGACTCGGTTGGGGGCCTGTACCCGTTGGGAGTTTAGAAAAATGAGAGGTGACCGGATTGAAACGGACAAGATCCTTAGGGAGGGGGGAGAGAGCTGGACAGGGGGCGATGGGGGGGGGTTGTTTCCCCCCCCCCCCCCCCCCCCCCCCCCCCCCGGGGGGGGGGCCGGGGCCCACGGGGGGAGCCCCCCAGGA
>NW_025214751.1:36789-40396 GCF_004010195.1 Chiloscyllium plagiosum | reverse complement strand
AGAGACTCCCTTGGGATAGGGATCCCGATAGAGAGACTCCTGGGATAGGGATCCCAATAGAGAGACTCCCTTGGGATAGGGATCCCGATAGAGAGACTGCCCTGGGATTGGGCTCCCGTTAAAAAGAGACTCCTGGGATAGGGATCCCGATAGAGAGACTCCAGGGATAGGGATCCCGATAGAGACACTCCCTGGGATAGGGATCCCGATAGAGAGACTCCTGGGATAGGGATCCCAATAGAGAGACTCCAGGGATAGGGATCCCGATAGAGAGGCTCCCTCTGGGATAGGGATCCCGATAGAAAGAATCCCGGGATAGCGATCCCAATAGAGAGACTCCAGGGATAGCGATCCCGATAGGGAGACTCCCAGGATAGGGATCCCAATAGAGAGACTCCCTTGGGATAGGGATCCCGATAGAGAGACTCCCTCAGGATAGGGATCCCGATGGAGAGACTCCCTCTAGGATAGGGATCCCGATAGAGACACTCCCTCTGGGATAGGGATCCCGATAGAGAGACTCCCGGGATAGAGATCCCGATAAAGAGACTCCCAGGATAGGGATCCCGATAGAGAGACTCCCTCTGGGATAGGGATCCCAATAGAGAGACTCCAACGGGATAGGGATCCCGATAGAGAGACTCCCTCTGGGATAGGGATCCCGATAGAGAGACCCCCGGGATAGGGATCCCGATAGAGAGACTCCCTCTGGGATAGAGCTCTCGATAGAGAGACTCCCTCTGGGATAGGGAACCCGATAGAGAGACTCCCGGGATAGGGATCCCAATAGAGAGACTCCAACGGGATAGGGATCCCGATAGAGAGACTCCCTCTGGGATAGGGATCCCGATAGAGAGACCCCCGGGATAGGGATCCCGATAGAGAGACTCCCTCAGGGATAGGGATCCCAATAGAGAGACTCCCCCGGGATAGGGATCCCGATAGAGAGACTCCCTCTGGGATAGTGATCCCGATAGAGAGACTCCCTCTGGGATAGGGATCCCGATACAGAGACTCCCTGGGATAGGGATCCCGATAGAGAGACTCCAGGGATAGGGATCCCGATAGAGAGACTCCCTGGGATAGGGATCCCGATAGAGAGACTCCAGGGATAGGGATCCCGATAGAGAGGCTCCCTCTGGGAAAGCGATCCCGATAGAGAGGCTCCCTCTGGGATCTTGAACCCGATAGACTCCCTGGGATAGTGATCCCGATAGAGAGACTCCATCTGGGATAGGGCTCCCGATAGAGTGACTGCCTCTGGGATAGGGATCCCGATAGAAAGACTCCCCCGGGATAGGGATCCCGATAGAGAGACTCCCTCTGGGATAGGGATCCCGATAGAGAGACCCCCGGGATAGGGATCCCGATAGAGAGATTCGCACGGGATAGGGATCCTGATAGAGAGACCCCCTCTGGGATAGGGATCCCGATAGAGAGGCTCCCTCTGGGATAGGGATCCCGATAGAGAGACTCCCCCGGGATAGAGATCCTGATAGAGAGACTCCAGGGATAGGGATCCCGATAGAGACACTCCCTCTGGGATAGGGATCCCGATAGAGACACTCCCTCTGGGATTGGGATCCCGATAGAGAGACTCCCGGGATAGAGATCCCGGTAGAGAGACTCCCGGGATAGGGATCCCGACAGAGAGACTTTCCCGGGATAGGCATCCCGATAGAGAGACTCCCTCTGGGATAGAGCTCCCGATAGAGAGACTCCCTCTGGGATAGGGATCCCGATAGAAAGACTCCCACTGGGATAGGGATCCCGATAGAGAGACTCCCTCTGGGATAGGGATCCCGATAGAGAGACTCCCCCGGGATAGGGATCCTGATAGAGAGACCCCCGGGATAGAGATCCCGATAGAGAGACTCCAGGGATAGGGATCCCGATAGAGACACTCCCTCTGGGATAGGGATCCCGATAGAGAGACTCCCGGGATAGGGATCCCGATAGAGAGACTCCCCCGGGATAGGGATCCTGATAGAGAGACTCCAGGAATAGGGATCCCGATAGAGAGACTCCCTCTGGGATAGGGATCCCGATAGAGAGACTCCCTCTGGGATAGGTATCCCGATAGAGAGACTCCTGGGATAGGGATCCCGATAGAGAGACTCCAGGGATAGGGATCCCGATCGAGAGACTTCCCCGGGACAGGCATCCCGATAGAGAGATTCCCTCTGGGATAGAGCTCCCGATAGAGAGACTCCCTCTGGGATAGGGAACCCGATAGAGAGACTCCCGGGATAGGGATCCCGATAGAGAGACTCCCTCTGGGATAGGGATCCCGATAGAGAGACTCCTGGGATAGGGATCCCGATAGAGAGACTCCAGGGATAGGGATCCCGATCGAGAGACTCCCTGGGATAGGGATCCCGATAGAGAGACTCCTGGGATAGGGATCCCGATAGAGAGACTCCAGGGATAGGGATCCCGATAGAGAGGCTCCCTCTGGGATAGCGATCCCGATAGAGAGGCTCCCTCTGGGATATGGATCCCGATAGACTCCCTGGGATAGTGATCCCGATAGAGAGACTCCAACTGGGATAGGGCTCCCGATAGAGAGGCTCCCTCTGGGATAGGGATCCCGATAGAGAGGCTCCCTCTGGGATAGGGATCCCGATAGAGAGACTCCCGGGATAGCGATCCCGATAGAGAGACTCCCTCTGGGATAGGGCTCCCGATAGAGAGACTCCAGGGATAGGGATCCCGATAGGGAGACTACCTTTGGGTTAGGGATCCCAATAGGGAGACTCCCTCTGGGATAGGGAACCCGATAGAGAGACTCCAGGGATAGCGATCCCGATAGGGAGACTCCCAAGATAGGGATCCCAATAGAGAGACTCCCTTGGGATAGGGATCCCGATAGAGAGACTCCCGGGATAGGGATCCCGATAGAGAGACTCCCTTGGGATAGGGATTCCGATAGAGAGACTCCAGGGATAGGGATCCCGATAGAGAGACTCCCTGGGATAGGGATCCCGATAGAGAGACTCCCCCGGGATAGGGATCTTGATAGAGAGACTCCAGGGATAGGGATCCCGATAGAGACACTCCCTCTGGGATAGGGATCCCGATAGAGAGACTCCCGGGATAGAGATCCCGATAGAGAGACTCCCGGGATAGAGATCCCGATAGAGAGACTCCCGGGATAGAGATCCCGATAGAGAGACTCCCGGGATAGAGATCCCGATAGAGAGACTCCCGGGATAGAGATCCCGATAGAGAGACTCCCGGGATAGAGATCCCGATAGAGAGACTCCCGGGATAGAGATCCCGATAGAGAGACTCCCGGGATAGAGATCCCGATAGAGAGACTCCCGGGATAGAGATCCCGATAGAGAGACTCCCGGGATAGGGATCCCGGGATAGGCATCCCGATAGAGAGATTCCCTCTGGGATAGAGCTCCCGATAGGGAGACTCCCTCTGGGATAGGGAACCCGATAGAGAGACTCCAGGGATAGCGATCCCGATAGGGAGACTCCCAAGATAGGGATCCCAATAGAGAGACTCCCTTGGGATAGGGATTCCGATAGAGAGACTCCAGGGATAGGGATCCCGATAGAGACACTCCCTCTGGGATAGGGATCCCGATAGAGAGAC
>NW_025214751.1:31902-35554 GCF_004010195.1 Chiloscyllium plagiosum | reverse complement strand
CCCTCTGGGATAGGGATCCCGATAGAGAGACTTCCCCGGGATAGGCAACCCGATAGAGAGACTCCCTCTGGGATAGGGATCCCGATAGAGAGACTTCCCCGGGATAGGGATCCCGATAGAGAGGCTCCCTCTGGGATAGGGATCCCGATAGAGAGACTCCCTCTGGGATAGGGACCCGACAGAGAGACTCTCAGGAGAGGGATCCCGATAGAGAGATTCCCCGTGGGATAGAGATCCCGATAGAGAGACTCCCTCAGGATAGGGATCCCGATAGAGACACTCCCTCTGGGATAGGGCTCCCGATAGAGACTCTCCCTCTGGGATAGGGATCCCGATAGAGAGACTTCCCCGGGATAGGCAACCCGATAGAGAGACTCCCTCTGGGATAGAGCTCCCGATAGAGAGATTCCCTCTGGGATAGGGATCCTGATAGAGAGACTCCAGGGATAGGGATCCCGATAGAGAGGCTCCCCCGGGATAGGGATCCCGATAGAAAGACTCCCTCTGGGATAGGGATCCCGATAGAAAGACTCCCTCTGGGATAGAGATCCCAATAGAGAGACTCCTTCTGGGATAGGGATCCCGATAGAGAGACCCCCGGGATAGGGATCCCGATAGAGAGACTCGCCCGGGATAGGGATCCTGATAGAGAGACCCCCTCTGGGATAGGGATCCCGATAGAGAGACTCCCGGGATAGGGATCCTGATAGAGAGACCCCCGGGATAGGGATCCTGATAGAGAGGCTCCCCCCGGGATAGGGCTCCCAATAGGGAGACTCCCTCTGGGATAGGGATCCCGATAGAGAGACTCCAGGGATAGGGATCCCGATAGAGAGACTCCCTCTGGGAAAGGGATCCCAATAGAGAGACTCCCTCTGGGATAGGGATCCTGATAGAGAGACTCCCTCTGGGATAGGGATCCCAATAGAGAGACTCCCTCTGGGATAGGGATCCTGATAGAGAGACTCCCTCTGGGATAGGGATCCCGATAGAGAGACTCCCTCTGGGATAGGGATCCCGATAGAGACACTCCCTCTGGGATAGGGATCCCGATAGAGAGACTTCCCCGGGATAGGCATCCCGATAGAGAGACTCCCACTGGGATAGGGATCCCGATAGAGAGACTCCCTCTGGGATAGGGATCCCGATAGAGAGACCCCCGGGATAGGGATCCCGATAGAGAGATTCGCCCGGGATAGGGATCCCGATAGAGAGACCCCCGGGATAGGGATCCCGATAGAGAGATTCGCCCGGGATAGGGATCCTGATAGAGAGACCCCCTCTGGTATAGGGATCCCGATAGAGAGACTCCCGGGATAGGGATCCCGAGATATAGAGACTCCCTTGGGATAGGGATCCCGATAGAGAGACTCCCCCGGGATAGGGATCCTGATAGAGAGACTCCCTCTGGGATAGGGATCCCGATAGAGAGACTCCCGCTGGGATAGGGATCCCGATAGAGAGACTCCCGGGATAGGGATCCCGATAGAGAGGCTCCCTCTGGTATAGGGATCCCGATAGAGAGACTCCCGGGATAGGGATCCCGATAGAGAGGCTCCCTCTGGGATAGGGATCCCGATAGAGAGACTCCCCCGGGATAGGGATCCTGATAGAGAGACTCCCTCAGGATAGGGATCCCGATAGAGACACTCCCTCTGGGATAGGGATCCCGATAGAGAGACTCCCTCTGGGATAGGGATCCCGATAGAGAGACCCCCGGGATAGGGATCCCGATAGAGAGATTCGCCCGGGATAGGGATCCTGATAGAGAGACCCCCTCTGGGATAGGGATCCCGATAGAGAGATTCCCGGGATAGGGATCCCGATAGAGAGGCTCCGTCTGGGATAGGGATCCCGATAGAGAGACTCCCCCGGGATAGGGATCCTGATAGAGAGACTCCAGGGATAGGGATCCCGATAGAGACACTCCCTCTGGGATAGGGATCCCGATAGAGAGACTCCCGGGATAGAGATCCCGATCGAGAGACTCCCGGGATAGGGATCCCGGGATAGGCATCCCGATAGAGAGATTCCCTCTGGGATAGAGCTCCCGATAGGGAGACTCCCTCTGGGATAGGGAACCCGATAGAGAGACTCCAGGGATAGGGCTCCCGATAGAGAGACTTCCCCGGGATAGGCATCCCGATAGAGAGATTCCCTCTGGGATAGGGAACCCGATAGAGAGACTCCTGGGATAGGGATCCCGATAGAGAGACTCCCTCTGGGATAGGGATCCCGATAGAGAGACTCTCCCTGGGATAGGGATCCCGATAGAGAGACTCCTGGGATAGGGATCCCGATAGAGAGGCTCCAGGGATAGGGATCCCGATAGAGAGGCTCCCTCTGGCATAGCGATCCCGATAGAGAGGCTCCCTCTGGGATAGGGATCCCGATAGACTCCCTGGGGTAGTGATCCCGATAGAGAGACTCCATCTGGGATAGGGCTCCCGATAGAAAGGCTCCCTCTGGGATAGGGATCCCGATAGAGAGGCTCCCTCTGGGATAGGGATCCAAATAGAGAGACTCCCGGGATAGCGATCCCGATAGAGAGACTCCCTCTGGGATAGGGCTCCCGATAGAGAGACTCCAGGGATAGGGATCCCGATAGGGAGACTACGTTTGGGTTAGGGATCCCAATAGGGAGACTCCCTCTGGGATAGGGAACCCGATAGAGAGACTCCAGGGATAGCGATCCCGATAGGGAGACTCCCAAGATAGGGATCCCAATAAAGAGACTCCCTTGGGATAGGGATCCCGATAGAGAGACTCCCGGGATAGGGATCCCGATAGAGAGACTCCCTTGGGATAGAGATTCCGATAGAGAGACTCCAGGGATAGGGATCCCGATAGAGAGACTCCCTGGGATAGGGATCCCGATAGAGAGACTCCTGGGATAGGGATCCCGATAGAGAGACTCCCCCGGGATAGGGATCCTGATAGAGAGACTCCAGGGATAGGGATCCCGATAGAGACACTCCCTCTGGGATAGGGATCCCGATAGAGAGACTCCCGGGATAGAGATCCCGATAGAGAGACTCCCGGGATAGGGATCCCGGGATAGGCATCCCGATAGAGAGATTCCCTCTGGGATAGAGCTCCCGATAGGGAGACTCCCTCTGGGATAGGGAACCCGATAGAGAGACTACCGGGATAGGGATCCCGATAGAGAAGCTCCCTCTGGGATAGGGATCCCGATAGAGAGACTCCCCGAGGATAGTGATCCCGATAGAGAGACTTCCCCGGGATAGGGATCCCGATAGAGAGGCTCCCTCTGGGATAGGGATCCCGATAGAGAGACTCCCCTGGGATAGGGACCCGATAGAGAGACTCCCTCTGGGATAGGGAACCCGATAGAGAGACTCCCCCAGGATAGGGATCCCGATAGAGAGACTCCCTCTGGGATAGGGATCCCGATAGAGAGACTCCCGGGATAGGGATCCCGATAGAGAGGCTCCAGGGATAGGGATCCCGATAGAGAGACTCCAGGGATAGGGATCCCGATAGAGAGACTCCAGGGATAGGGATCCCGATAGAGAGACTCCAGGGATAGGGATCCCGATAGAGAGACTCCAGGGATAGGGATCCCGATAGAGAGACTCCAGGGATAGGGATCCCGATAGAGAGACTCCAGGGATAGGGATCCCGATAGAGA
>NW_025214751.1:24480-31896 GCF_004010195.1 Chiloscyllium plagiosum | reverse complement strand
CCCGCCGAAGCGCAACCCACCCATACCCCTACATTTACCTTTAACCTAACACTACGGGCACTTTAGCATGGCCAATTCACCTGACCCTGCACATCTTTGGACTTTGGGAGGAAACCGGAGCACCCGGAGGAAACCCACGCAGACACGGGGAGAATGTGCAAACTCCACACAGTCAGTCGCCTGAGTCGGGAATTGAACCCGGGTCTCTGGCGCTGCGAGGCAGCAGTGCTAACCACTGTGCCACCGTGCCGCCCACCGTGCCGGGATCTATAGGGATCCCGATAGAGAGACTCCCTCTGGGATAGGGATCCCGATAGAAAGACTCCCGGGATAGGCATCCCGATAGAGAGACTCCCTCTGGGATTGGGATCCCGATAGAGAGACTCCCGGGATAGGGATCCCGATAGAGAGACTCCCTTTGGGATAGGGATCCCGATAGACAGACTCCCTCTGGGATAGGAATCCTGATAGAGAGATTCCTGGGATAGGGATCCCAATAGAGAGACTTCCCCGGGATAGGGATCCCGATAGAGAGACTCCCTGGGATAGGGATCCCGATAGAGAGACACCCCCAGGATAGGGCTCCCGATAGAGCGACTCCCCTGGGATTGGGCTCCCGATAGAGAGACTCCCCTGGGATAGGGATCCCGATAGAGAGACACCCCCAGGATAGGGCTCCCGATAGAGAGACTCCCTTTGGGATAGGGATCCCAATAGACAGACTCCCTCTGGGATAGGGATCCCGATAGAGAGACTCCCTCTGGGATAGGGGTCCCGATAGAGAGACTCCCTCTGGGATAGGGATCCCGATAGAGAGACTCCCCCGGGATAGCGATCCCGATAGAGAGACTCCCAGGATAAGGATCCCGATAGAGAGAATCCCGGGATAGGGATCCCGATAGAGAGACTCCCCCGGGATAGTGATCCCGATAGAGAGACTTCCTCTGGAATAGGGATCCCGATAGAGAGACTCCCCCAGGATAGGGATCCCGATAGAGAGACTCCCTCTGGGATAGGGATCCCGATAGAGAGACTCCCGGGATAGGGATCCCGATAGAGAGACTCCCCCTGGATAGGGATCCCGATAGAGAGGTTCCCTCTGGGATAGGGATCCCGATTGAGAGACTCCCTCTGGGATAGGGATCCCGATAGAGAGACTCGCTCTGGGATAGGGATCCCGATAGAGACTCTCCCAGGATAGGGATCCCGATAGAGACGCTCCCGGGATAGGGATCCCGATAGAGAGACTCCCTCTGGGATAGGGATCCCGATAGAGAGACTCCCCCGGGATAGGGATCCCGAAAGAGAGACTCCCGGAATAGGGATCCCGATAGAGAGACTCCCGGGATAGGGATCCCGATAGAGAGACTCCCTCTGGGATAGGGCTCCCGATAGAGAGACTCCCGGGATAGGCATCCCGATAGAGAGACTCCCTCTGGGATTGGGATCCTGATAGAGAGACTCCAGGGATAGGGATCCCGATAGAGAGACTCCCTCTGGGATAGGGCTCCCGATAGAGAGACTCCCGAGATGGGGATCCCGATAGAGAGACTCCCCTGGGATAGGGATCCCGATAGAGAGATTCCTGGGATAGGGATCCCGATAGAGAGACTCCTGGGATAGGGATCCCAATAGAGAGACTTCCCCGGGATAGGGAACCCGATAGAGAGACTCCCTTTGGGATAGGGATCCCGATAGAGAGACTCCCTCTGGGATAGGGATCCCGATAGAGAGACTCCTGGGATCGGGATCCCAATAGAGAGACTTCCCCGGGATAGGGATCCCGATAGAGAGACTCCCTGGGATAGGGATCCCGATAGAGAGGCTCCCCCGGGATAGGGATCCCGATAGAGAGACTCCCTGGGATAGGGATCCCGATAGAGAGACTCCCCTGGGATAGGGATCCCGATAGAGAGACTCCTGGGATAGGGATCCCGATAGAGAGACTCCTGGGATAGGTGGTTGAATGAGTGAAGCAAGTATAGAGTGTGCTGGAGAAACTCAGCAGGTCTGGCAGTGTCTATAGGGAGAGAAACAGTGTTAATGTTTCAAGTATGATATGAGTCTTCCACAATTTTCTTACTTTATTTTTGATTAATGGATGGGATTTTTAATCTTTATCCTAGTTGCCCCTTGAGAAGGTGGGGGTGAGCTGCCTTCTTGACCCGCTGCAGTCCATGTGCTGTGGGTAGACCCACAATGCCCTTAGGGAGGGAATTCCAGGATTCTGACCCAGTGACACTGAAGGAACGGCGATATATTTCCAAGTCAGGATGGTGAGGGGCTGGGAGGGGAACTTGCAGGGGGTGGTGTTCCCATGTATCTGCTGCCCTTGTCCTTCTCGATGGAAGTGGGTGTGGGTTTGGAAGGTGCTGTCTGAGGGTCTTTGGTGTTTATTTGGTGAGTCCAGTTGAGTCTCTGGTGAATGGTAACCCCCAAGATGTTGACAGTGGAGCGTTAAGTGATGGTAACCCCATTGAATGTTAAGGGGCGATGATTAGGTTGTCTCTCGTTGGAGATGGTGATAATGGTTGCATGCTCACCATGAGGCTAACAGTTTAATTCAGATTTTTATTGAATTCAAATTCCAAAATCTGCATTGAGGCACATTTGGAGGGTGATAGGCAGGGTACGGTGATTGGGTTTAACCCCTGCTATCACCCACACAGGATTCATCACTGCCCTGTGTCTGCCTGCAGCCTCTCCCTTCTGCAGTCGTTATGAAGAGAAATGGAAAGGGCAGCTCCTGACTCAGTACACGGGGAAACCTCCTCATTGAGTCCGGAATGGCTCCATCAGCAGTTTGACATTTACATGCCCTCCATCCCCCTGCATTCTTCAATCTTCCGATTCATCACCGTTTTATTTTTATTTGTCCTTGGCCGCTCAAACAGCCCTTTCTCCAAATTAATTTAAATTCCACTGAGCCCAGCAATCCCCCCACAAGCCAATAGCAGCTTTTATTTAAAGCTGTCACTGAAATGGCAAGAATGAAAGCTTCAGAAAGAAGCTGAGTTTCACTGGCAGTACATATCAGCCTTTGTGTAAGTCAGTTCCCCCCACTCTCTCCACATCCCCGCACTCTGGAAGACTGTCGCCTTGTTCCTTTGAGCTGCATTTTGCATTTTAATATTCACCAGTCTTACAGGGAACGAAACAAATTCTTAAAGAGGAAGGAATAGTCCTAGTAACAAGGGACTGCACATATTGTGAGACACGGAGACTGGGATTGTACATCCAGCAGAGACTGTGAGAGAGAATGACTCGATGTGATTGAAGCTGTGCAGGGTGCTGTTTCAGGAGGGTCTGTCATTGGGCTGAGGCTCAATACAATGTGGACCAGAGGGAGAGATGAGCGAGAATTTTGTTTTTTTCCTCATCAGCTTGTTGTGGTGACAAAGCCCTCTGCCTTAAAGGGCAGTGGAAAGAGAATCAATGAGAACTTACTAAGGGAATTTGGACAAGCACTTCAAAAGGAAGGATTGGCCGGGCTGTGGGGGAAGGGAGGGGAGCGAATCAGATAACTCGTACAAAGAGTAGGAACAAGCTCAATGAGCTCCTCATGTGCTGTCCCAGTCCCAGACAGTGTAGAGGGAGCTTTACTCTTTACTTTATCGAGTTTACTCTTTATTGAGTTCTTCGAGAAGGTGACCAAACAGATGGATGAAGGTAAAGTGGTTGATGTGGTGTATATGGATTTCAGTAAGGTGTTTGATAAGGTTCCCCACGAAAGGCTGTTGCACAAAATACAGAGGCATGGGATTGAGGGTGGTTTAGCGGTTTGGATCAGAAATTGGCCAGCTGAAAGAAGACAGAGGGTGGTGGTTGATGGGAAATGTTCATCCTGGAGTTCAGTTACTAGTGGGGTACCGCAAGGACCTGTTTTGGGGCCACTGCTGTTTGTCATTTTTTATAACTGACCTGGATGAGGGTGTAGAAAGGTAGGTTAGTAAATTTGCAGACGACACTAAGGTCAGTGGAGTTGTGGATAGTGACAAAGGATGTTGCAGGTTACTGAGAGACATAGATAAGCTGCAGAGCTGGGCTGAGAGGTGGCAAATGGAGTTTAATGTGGACAAGTGTGAGGTGATTCACTTTGGAAGGAGTAACAGGAATGCAGAGTACTGGGCTCATGGTAAGATTCTTGGTAGTGTAGATGAGCAGAGAGATCTCGGTGTCCAGATACACAGATCCCTGAAAGTTGCTACCCAGGTTGACAGGGTTATTAAGAAGGCATACGGTGTGTTGACTTTTATAGGTAGAGGGATATTTTCGGAGCCATGAGCTCATGCTGCAGCTGTACAAAACTCTGGTACGGCCGCACGTGGAGTATGGTCACCGCATTTTTGGAAGGAAGTGGAAGGGGTTCAGAGGAGATTTACTAGGATGTTGTCTGGTATGGAGGGTAGGTCTTACAGGGAAAGGGTGAGGGACTTGAGGCTGTTATCTTCATAGAGAAGAAGGTTGAGAGGTGACTTAATAGAGACATATAAGATAATCAGAGGGTTAGATAGGGTGGACAGGGAGAGCCTTTTTCCTGAGATAGTGATGGCGAACATGAGGGGACATAGCTTTAAATTGTGGGGTGATAAATATAGGACAGATGTTAGAGGTAGGTTCTTTACTCAGAGAGTAGTAGGGGACGTGGAACGGCCTGCCTGTAACAGCAGTAGACTCACCAAATTTAAGGGCATTTAAATGGTCATTGGATAGGCATATGGATGAGAATGGAATAGTGTGGGTTAGATGGGCTTCAGATTGGTTCCACAGGTCGGTGCAACATCGAGGGCCGAAGGGCCTGTATGCTGTAATGTTCTATGTTACTGTGCTGTCCCTGTCCTGGGAGTGTTTGATGGGTACAGTGTAGAGGGAGCTTTACTCTGTATCTAACCCCATGCTGTCCCTATGCTGGGAGTATTTGATGGGGGATAGTGTAGAGAAGGCAGCTCACCCCCACCTTCTCAAGGGGCAACTAGGGACGGGCAATAAAATAAAGCGACACTTACGTCTTTGAAAGAATAATTTAGAAAAATGATTCCGACTTCCTCAATCTGCTGTCAAACCTGTCTCCTCGTTCCCTATCTTCTGGTCCTCTCCTCCCCCACTGTCACTCAGCTTTGAATTTATAAAACAGCCAATGGGATGGGCATTGAGATTCACTTCTCATTGAGGAGGATTCCCAAGAGTGTACATTGCCTTAAAATCAGGGTCAGACTATCCTGAAATCTATAGGCATGTTTTCCCACCACACGGCAGTGGATTTCTGGAACTCTCTGCTACAACAGGCTGCAGATGCTGGGGAGCACTTGGCATTCTGAGACTGACAGTTATTTCTGGGTTCATGCTGTCACAGATTATCAGATAGATGGGCTGAATGGCCTACTGCAGTATCCAATGCTCAGATTGCCTTATCGGTGATGCCTGGTTCTCTGGGAAGGCTGTTCCGTGTTTGATATGATCAGTTTTAGCTTCTGTTTGAGGGGAGTGTTGAGTTGGCAGCTGCTGGTCATCAGTCAGTGAATCATTTTTCACATCCTGCCCTGACATCCGTCCTACAATGATCACCCATCGAGCAGTGGAATGGCCACGCCCTGCTAGCTCTGGCATTTCACTGCTGGCTCCCTCGGTGGCCTCAGCTCCCGAGCGCAGGGTCAGGATTATCCTAGTATCCATCCCGAGCTGTAATAACCTTCACAAACCTGAGGGACTGCATCTGACAGGGGATTATTCACCGATCTGCAAGAGTCCTGCTCCACTCATAGAATTATACAGCACAGAAACAGACCCTTCGGTCCAACTCGTCCATGCCGATCTGATATCCTAACCATCCAGCCCCATTTGTTCCTCCAAACCCTTCCTATTCATATACCCATCCAAATGCCTTTTAAATGTTGCAATTGTACCAGCCTCCACCACTTCCTCTGGCAGCTCATTCCATACATGTACCACCCTCTGTGTGAAAAGGTTGCCCCCTTAGGTCTCTTTTATATCTTTCCCCTCTCACCCTAAACCTATGCCCTCTAGTTCTGGACTCCCCGCCCCCAGGGAAAAGACCTTGTCTATTTATCCTATCCATGCCCCTCATGATTTTATAAACCTCTATAAGGTCACCCCTCAGCCTCCGACGCTCCAGGGAAAACAGCCCCAGCCTGTTCAGCCTCTCCTTGTAGCTCAAATCCTCCAACCCTGGCAACATCCTTGTAAATCTTTTCTGAACCCTTTCAAATTTCACAATGTCTTTGCTGTAGTGAGGTGATCAGAACTGAATGCAATTTTCCAACAGTGGCCTAACCAATGTCCTGTACAGCTGCAATATGACCTCCCAACTCCTGTACTCAATACTCTGACCAATGGTGGCAAGCATTCGAAATGCCTGCTTCACTATCCTATCTATCTGCGGCTCTCAAGGAACTGTGCATCTTTACCCATAGATCGGCAATACTCCCAGGGTCCCTATCATAAACTGTGCAAGTCCTGCCCTGATTTGCCTTTCCAAAATGCAGCACCTCGCATTTATCTAAATTAAACTCCATCTGCCACTCCTTGCCCCATCGGTCTATTCTGATCAAGGTGACCTTCCTCACTGTCAACTGCACCTCCAATTTTGGTCTCATCTGTAGACCGTGCCTCCTATATTCACATCCAAATCATTTACAAAATGACGAAATGCAGTGGACCCAGCACTGATCCTTATGGCACACCGCTGGTCACAGGCCTCTAGTCTGAAAAACAACCCTCCACCACCACCCTCTGTGTCCTCCCTTCAAGGCAATTTTGTGTCCAATTGGCTAGCTCTCCCTGTCTTCCATGTGATCTAACCTTACTAACCAGTCTATCACGCAGAACCTAGTTGAACACTTTGCTGAAGTCCGTTTAGAGAATATCTTCTACTCTGCCTATCAAACGTCTTCAAAACACTCAATCAAGTTAGTGAGAGACAATTTCCCACACTCAGCTATGGTGACTATCCCTAATCAGTCCTTGCCTTTCCAAATACATGTACATCCTGTCCCTCAGGATTCCCTCCAACAACTTGCCCACCACCGAGGTCAGGCTCACCGGTCTATAGTTCCCTGGCTTGTCTTTACCGCCCTTCTTAAACAGTGGCACCACGTTAACCAACCTCCAGTCTTCCGGCATCTCACCTGTGACTATCGATGATACAAATATCTCAGCAAGAGGCCCAGCAATCACTTCTCTAGCTTCCCACAGAGTTCTAGGGTACACCTGATCAGGTCCTAGGGATTTATCCAGTTTTAACCATTTCAAGACATCCAGCACTTCCTCCTCTCTATCGGGTGTGTGGGGTGAGGGTGGGTGGTAGTGAAGGGTGTGGGGGGTGAGGGTGGGTGGAAGTGAAGGGTGTGGTGGGAGAGGGTAGGTGGGAGTGAAGGGTGTGGGGGGGTGAGGGGGGTT
>NW_025214751.1:14976-23556 GCF_004010195.1 Chiloscyllium plagiosum | reverse complement strand
GGATGTGGGGGGTGAGGGTGGGTGAGAGTGAAGGGTGTGGGGGGGACCAATGGCTATGCCAGGGTTTGAGTCGAGGTCTCCAGAACATTCCCTGAGTTTGAGGGTTCCTGGTCATTGAGTGGAATGGAAAGATGTCGGGAGACTGTGGATGAGGCTGAGGGATATGGGAAATGGAACTGGGGAGGAGTGGGTGGGTTAGACACGGCAATATGATTTTAATTCTCCTGCATATTATGGTCAGGATGTCGGTCATCTCCCCCTTTACCCTGGGAGGGACGGATTCCCTCTCCTGTATATATCCCATGAGCATTGCTACCACTGCCCTGGGCTACAACAGACCTCTCTCTCAGTGCCTCTGAGGGGACAGTTGGTGTTTCAAAGATTATCCTGTTGTTGTTCTGTCCTGATGTCTGGGGGCAGACATTCCAGAGCGGTCCTGGTGTAGTCACTAACCAATATCATGATTGAGTTTCGGAACCATGAGGTCATGCTGCAGCTGTACAAAACTCTGGTGCAGCCGCACTTGGAGTATTGAGTACAGTTCTGGTCACTGCATTGTGGGAAGGATGTGGAAGCTTTGGAAAGGGTTCAGAGGAGATTTACTGGGATGTTGCCTGGTATGGAGGGAAGGTCTTATGAGGAAAGGCTGAGGGACTTGAGGCTGTTTTCATTAGAGAGAAGATCGAGAGGTGACTTAATTGAGACATATAAGAGCATATTTTCTATTTATATGTTTGGGTTCCTTTAGGTTGGTGATGTCCTGTCCTGTGGTGATGTCATTTCCTGTTCTTTTTCTCAGGGGTGGTAAATTGGGTCCAAGTCAATGTGTTTGTTGATAGTGTTCCGGTTGGAATGCCATGCTTCAGGGAATTCTTGTGCGTGCCTTTGTTTGGCTTGTCCTAGGATGGATGTGTTGTCCCAGTCGAAGTGGTGTCCTTCCTCATCTGTATGTCAGGAGAGAGTAAGATCATGTCGTTTTGTGGCTAGTTGATGTTCATGTATCCTGGTGGCTAGTTTTCTGCCTGTTTGTCCAATGTAGTGTTTGTTATGGTCCTTGCACAGTATCTTGTAAACGACATTAGTTTTGCTTGTTGTCTGTATAGGGTCTTTCAAGTTCATTAGCTGCTGTTTTAGTGTGTTGGTGGGTTTGTGGGCTACCATGATGCCAAGGGGTCTGAGTAGTCTGGCAGTCATTTCCGAGATGTCTGATGTAGGGGAGAGTGGCTGGGGTTTCTGGACGCGTTTTGTTGCTTGTTTGGGTTTGTTGCTGAGAACTCGGCGGACTGTGTTCTCTGGGTACCCATCCTTTTTGAATACACTGTTCCTCTAACCCTTTCCCATCCATGTACCTGACAAATGTCTTTTTAATTTTGTAAATGTACCTGCATCTACCACTTCCTCTGGCAGTTCATTCCACACATGAATCACCCTCTGGGTGAAAAAGTTGTCCCTCAGGTGCCCTTTCCCTTCTCACCATAAATTATGCTGTCTAGTTTTGGATTCCCCTACCCTGGGGAAAAGACCTTTTCTATTTCCCTGATCTAAGCCCCTCATGATTTTATCACTTTCTATAACGTCACTGTTCAGCCTCCAGTGCTCCAGGGGGAAAAGTCCCAGGCTTATACAGCATCTGTTTATAAATCGAACCCCCCAGTCCCGGCAACATCCTTGGAAATCTTTCCCTCTCCAGTTTAATAACATCCTTCCTGTAGCAGGGTGACCAGAACTGGACACAGTACCTCAAAACATGGCCTCACCAATGTCCTGTACAGCTGCAACATGACCTCCCAACTCCTGTACTCAGTGCTGTGACCACTGACGGAAGCATGCCAAATGCCATCTTCACCCCCTGTCACCTTTTGGTGCCACTTTCAAGGAACTATGTACCTACACCCCTAGTATGCCCCAGGGACATATTATTAACTACATAAATCCTGCCCTAATTTTCCTTATCAAAATGCAGCACCTCACATTTATCTGAATTAAACTCCATTTGCCACTCCCCGCCCATTGGTCCATCTGATCGACATCCCGTCCAGCACTATATCACCAATTTTGGTGTCATCCTCAAACTTGCTAACCACGCTTCCTATATTTTCATCCAACCTATTATATAAATGTCGAACAACAGTGGACCCAGCACCGATCCTTGTGGCACACCGCTGGTCACGGGCCTCTAGTCTGAGTAACAACCCTCCACCACCATACTCTCTCTCCCACCTTCAAGCCAATTTTGTAGCCAATTGACAGGCTCACCTCGATCCCATGTGATCTATCTAACCTTGGTCAGCAGTCTTCCATGTGAGACCTTGTCAAAGACCATGTGGACAACGTCTACTGCTCTGCCCTCCTCTATTTTCTTGGTCACTTCCTCCAAAAACTCAATCAAGTTTGTGAGACATGATTTCCCACGCACAAAGCCATGTTGACTATCCCTAATCAGTCCTTGCCTTTCCAAATACATGTACATCCTGTCCCTCAGGATTCCCTCCAACAACTTACTCTCCACTATAGCAGATGGTAAAATTTGAATTCAATAAAAAAATCTGGAATTTAGAGTCTAATCATTGTCAACTCTCAGGAAAACCCATCTGGGTCACTAATGTTCTTTAGGGAAGGAAACTGCCTTCCTTACCTGGTCTGGCCTACACGTGACTCCAGTCCCACAGCAATGTGGATGACTCTTAACTAGTCCCTGGGATGGGCAATAAATGCTGGCCCAGCCAGCGAAACCCTCATCCCATGAATGAATAAAAATTAATGTCATCTTCTTCCTCCCTTTTGTTTGTTCAGTTATCCTCTGCTGGCTTTTAAAGGTTTCCCAATCCTCTGGCTTCACACTAATCTTCACCACATTGTCTGTTTCTCCTTTTGTTTTTATGGTGTCCCTGACTTCCCCTGTCAGCCATGGCTGTCTCGTCCTCCCCTTAGAATATTTCTTCTTCCTTGGGATGTATTTCTGCTCTGCCTCCCGAATTAACGCGGAATCCCCTGCCATTGCTGTTCCACCATGTTCCCCACTCAGCTCCCCTTCCAATCCACTCTGGCCAGCTCCTCCCTCATGCTTTTGTCGTTATCTTTACTCAGTTGTAATCCAGTTACATCTATTTCCAGCTTCTCCCTCTCAAACTGCAGGGTGAATTCTCTCACATTATGATCACTCCTTGAGCTCCCGAATCCAATCTGCCTGATTACACGGCACCAAATCTCGAATTGCCTGTCCCCGAGTGGGCTCTCCAAAACACACCTTGGAGATATTCCACAACTTCCTTCTCTTGGACTTGGTTCCCATCCTGATTTTCCCAGTCCACTTGCATATTGAAGTCCCCCGTGGTTAATGTGACAGTGCCTTTTCTAGCTGCTGATTTATTTTCTTTCCCTGATGTCTGCTCAGATGCCTGGTCACAGCTCCCAACAGCGTCTTTTTTTCCTTTTGCTGTTCCTCAACTCTACCCACACAGAGTCTACCCCTTCTGATTCTAAATCACATTTTGCTATCAATTTAATTTTATTTCTCACTAACAAGGCAACTCTCCCCCTCCTTTAAGGGCTTTTGCCCGAAACGTCGATTTTACTGCTCCTCGGATGCTGCCTGATCTGCTGTGCTCTTCCAGCACCACTGATCCAGAATCTGGTTTCCAGCATCTGCAGTCATTGTTTTTATCCCCTTTTTAACTCTCCGCCTCCTCCCATCTGCCTGCCCTTTCGACATGATGTGTATCTTTGGATATTTAATTCCCAGCCCTGATCCCCTTCCAGCCACATCTCTGTGATACTCACAGCATTATCCCTGCCCATTTCAATTGGCGATACAAGCTCATTCACCTTGTTCCGTATACTGTGTTTATTACAGCACATGGTGTTCACTCTAGTTTAAAAGGATGAGGTTATCTCAGAGAAACATAGAATTCTTAAAGGGATAGACCAAGGAAATACAGGAAGGATGGTTTCCCCTGGAGCCAGGGACACAGTCTCAAACCCTTTAGTATGAGGAAGAATTTATTCATTCATGCAAATTAGAGGCAGCAGTAAACCATCCAGCCCATCGGGTCAGTTCCACTGTTCAATATGGTCATGGTTATTCCCTCAAATTCACATTCTCACACCCACCTGATAACCTCTTTTAAAAAATCACACAACACCAGGTTATAGCCCAACAGGTTTATTTGGAAGCACTGTCTTTCGGAGCGCAATCCTTCATCAGGTGGTTGTAGAGTATAAGATTGTAAGACACAGCAAAAGTTTACAGTGTGATGTAACTGAAATTATAGATTGAAAAAGACCTGGATTGTTTGTTAAGTCTCTCATCTTTGAGGATGACCATGTTGGTTTCAGTTATTTCATATCTAAATCACAGAACTTTTATAAAGTTACATTCTCAAGTGAACTTTAACACGAGGTGTCATGTCGGTGTGAGGTGCTCTGTGTGTGCATGTGTGATTCTGTAAATCCCTTTTTTAGATTAAATCAGACTGAACATTATAGCACAGACAGAGATCACAGGGGCTAACACCTTTAACATTATCTGGGCTGACACCAGTTGTTACAGTTAACCTGAGAATATAACTTTTATATTAAAAAAGCTTTGCGATGTACACATGAAAGAAGTGAAACTATCATGGTATTTGAACAGATGAAAAGTTCAACAAGCAAGCAAGGTATTTTTCAATGTATAATTTCGGGTACATGTAAACGTTTGCTATGAATTCTGTGTCTCATAGTTGTGTCCTCCACAACCACCTGATGAAGGAGGGACACTCTGAAAGCTAGTGCTTCCAATTAAACCTGTTGGACTATAACCTGGTGTTGTGTGATTTTTAACTTTGTACACCCCAGTCCAACACCGGCACCTCCAAATCATGACAGTAATCTCTGGAATTCTCAACCTCAGAAGCTCAGGTACTGAGTATGTTCCAGACTATCACACTATCACACTCACTGTCACACTCTCACTGTCACTGTTACACTCACTCTCACTGTCACACACAGTATCAGACTCACTGTCACACTCACTATCACTCTCTCTCCACATTCATTATCACTCTGTCTTCACACTATCACTCATGTCCTGTAGGGAAGGAAGCTGCCATCCTGACCTGGTCTGGCCATCATGTGACTCCAGACCCACAGCAATGATGGTTGACTCTTAACTGTCCTTTAGGTAATTAGGGATGGGCAATAAGTACTGGCTCAGCCAGCGATGCCCTTGTCCTGTGAATGAATAGAGAAATCTCACTGTCACACTCCTGATCCCACTCACTGTGTACAGGGTTGGGTGAGTAAGGCAACTGAGCCAATGCTGGGGTTAATGACCTTGGAAGGGAGGGGTCCACTTTTGTAAAGTTTTTAATTGCCTTCTTTATCGAGGATTTCCCATGTGCAGGAAGCTGTAAATATTTGCAGAGAACTGAATAATTCCTCCATTCCTCTCTTGTCAAATCTAGAAATTTCTCTGGCCTCCCGTCGCTCACTAATTCAAACAGGCTTGTGTTAGTCTCGATGGTTGTCATAGAGACGTATTAAACAGAGTAAATCATTCTTGTAAAATCTAAAACAGGCCCCAAGGTAATATAGCATCTCCTGTCATCGAGATTCAGGACAAAAACACCTTTAGACTGAATTGTTCACCACTTGGGACCATCCAAATTTTACAAAACGTCAGGATTAAGCATTTCAACCAGAAAGGATGGGCCAGTGTGTGTACATTAGGAACACTGCTCCTGAGAAATGTATTCCAGATAGGGACAGATGAATGGGCCTACTTCCTATTCTTGCGTAACAGGCTCGGAGAGAGGGCTGAATGGCCTCCCCCTGTTCCTGTGTAACTGACTCAGTAGGGGACTGAATAGCCCCCTGCAATGCTGATACATCTTGTTCCTAGTTAAAGGTCCCCTCTGGGTGTTGCCTGTTGGAAGGGCAGGGTAAAATGCCGCAGTGAGGGATGGGGACAGTATTAGAGAGGGAGTCACACTGACAAGTGAAGCTCTCTGTATTCCAGTCCTGACTGGATCAACAAGGTGGAAATGTGTTGCTGGAAAAGCGCAGCAGGTCAGGCAGCATCTAGGGAACAGGAGAATCGACGTTTCGGGCATTAGCCCTTCATTCCTGAAGAAGGGCTAATGCCCGAAACGTCGATTCTCCTGTTCCCTAGATGCTGCCTGACCTGCTGCGCTTTTCCAGCAACACATTTCCAGCTCTGATCTCCAGCATCTGCAGACCTCACTTTCTCCTCCTGGATCAACAAAGTACAGAGCTCACTCTGGGTAAACATACACCTTTCCTGCTGCCTCTGTCAAAGTGTTCACCTTGGAGTCAGAGTGAGTGACGGCTGGTCGCAGTTGGGGCTGTTTGAGGATGACCTTAAAGGGACAGCTGTTAACCTGGAAGAGTGAGATGTGGACACACAAGAGAACAGGGGTCTCCTGGCCCTGTCAATCCACCGTTAAAGGTGTCCACCCTGACAAATGTGAGAACCACTGGGATTTCCGTCCAATAGCAGGAGGAGGTGGAGGTGTCCATTCCTGTATCAGGGCATTATCAGGCGTGTGGGAGCGGAGAATGTGGAGCGGACGTGGGACAGGCTGGAGGGGCCGAATGGCCTATTCCTGCCTTCATTTTGGACATGGAAGGGTTTGTCGTGTTGTGGTCGGGGTTGCGGTGAGGGTGGTGTCTGAACTGAGGGCAGCGTCTCCGAATAAAGGCAGGGATTGAGAACTGGGAAACGGAGTCTCAGGGTAAGGGGCATTTAGGGCTAAGATGAGGAGAGGTATCTTCACTCAGGGTGGCGGGGGGGTGGGGCGGGGGAGGTGAACCTTTGGTATTCCTTGCCCCAGGGTGACAGTGGAATCTCAGTCACTGAGTATGCTGAAGGTAGGAGGTGATAGATTTCTACAGACCAACAATATGAAGGGGATAGAGTGGGGAAATGGTGTTGAGTGATAGGGTCAGCCACGGTCTCACTGAATAACAAAGCAATGGGTAGGATGAGGTGAGAGAGGGCACACAGCCAGTGCCACATTCCAACCCAGAATCTTCTGATTGGGGGGTGGTATGGGTTGCTATGGTGATGGTGGGTAAGTTCCTGGCACCAACCCTGATGACGCGTGTATCTGGGCGCTCCATGACATCATCCTCGGGCTCTGACACCCTTCTGCCCATCAGATCTGTACTGTCACAAATACACTCCCACCTATACCCACCTCACCTCCCCACCCCAGACCCATAGCCTTGAATGTTATGACATTCCAGATGCTCATCCAAGTTCTTTCTAAACGTTGTGAGGCTTCCCGCCTCCCCGACAGTGTGTTCAGACCCTCACCGCTCTCAATTACCATCTAATCCTCCTGCCTTTCGATTTAAGATGATGCCCCCCTCACTATTGATCCCCGAGGGGGCACACTGCTTCCTATCCACTGTGCCCATGCCCCTCATCATCTTATACACCCCCCCCCCCCGCCCCACTCCATCAGGAGCCCCCTCAGCCTTCCCTGCTCTGAAGGAAATGGTCCGAGCTGTGCATCCTCCAACTTAATATTGCGATGATATTGACCACCACCCCCAGCCCGCACCCCCCACACAGTGGCCGGTGGTAGTGAGGGGGGAGATTAATTCCCAGGGTTTTTATACGCAGAGCCAGGGGAGGAGGAGGGGAGGCCGGTGCTGAGGAAGGGGCACTCAGCTGGTGGCTGGGGAGCGAGGGGTGGTGGAGGTCGTTTTTGAGTGGAAGGGGAGTGACCGATGACCTGAGTCTGACATCAGTAAGAGAGGAGACACTCTGTAATGAGGATATGAGGAGGGAGGTCTCAAACATGGCACAAGGGAACTGGATTTGTGCAGTTACATGATACAGACATGAACAGAGGAACGTTGCAGTCCCAAAGCAGTTGAAGGAGCTGTGTGTACAGTTTTGGGCTCCTTTACCTGAGGAAGGATATTCTGGGTGTGGAGGGAGTGCCGCAGAGGTTCCCAGACTGAATCCTGGGATAGCAGGACCAATGTACAAAGGGAGACTGGACCAGTTGGGACTATACTCACTGCAGTTATGAAAAATGAGGAGGAATCTCAAAAACACCCGTAAAATTCAAATAGGACCAGACAGGGTAAACACACAAAGGATGTTCCTGATGGTGGGCCCGTCCAGAACCAGGGAGACACAGTCTAAGGATACGAGGTGAACCATTTCAGACCGAGATGGGGAGGAATGTCTTCCCCCGGAGAGTGGGGAGCCTGGAGGGTTCTCTGCTACAGAAAGAGGTTAAGGCCAAAACATTGGATGTTTTTGAGAAGGGGGTGGATAGAGTTCCTTGGGTAAAGGGATAGAGGGCACGGGGATAACACAGGAACAGGGCACTGAGTTGGAGGATGAGCCATGAATGGCTGAACAGGCTGGAAGAGTTATTCACTTCAAGGTCCTCTCTCAGGGATAAGGAGCACGCAGCATCAGGGCAGGGCAGTCACAGCCTGAGAGAATCAAACTGGGATCATACTGTGCAGGGACCAGGAAGGGCTTCAAACTCACAAGATAAAGGAGGGACCCCCGGAGTGGGCGATCGAGAGGGGGGTCAGTGATGGGGGAGGGGG
>NW_025214751.1:2792-6256 GCF_004010195.1 Chiloscyllium plagiosum | reverse complement strand
CCTGTCTCCCGTCTCCCCTGTCTGTCTCTCCTGTCTGTCTCCCCTGTCTCCCCTGTCTCTCCTGTCTCCCCAGTCTCCCCAGTCTCCCCTGTCTCTAAACACAATGTTCTGATTGTTTACAGCTGCCCGCTCCCCCCCAGGACTGGCGAAGACCCCCCTCTCTGCCCTGGGTCTGAAACCTCACAATCCGGCCGACATCATGCTCCACTCAGCGGCACTTGGACAAGGTACGCTCACCCAGCTCCCTCCCCCTCAACGGGGAGACAGGGTTGCAGGAAAGGGGGTGGGATGGAGGCGGAGGGAGGTGGGAAGTGGGTGGGGGGGCAGACAGAGAGAGACACACAGACAGACAGAAATGGAAGGTGTTGTAAGACATGCACTTTCGCCAGACAAGTAGAGGAGCTGAACATGATTTATTTTCTTATTGAAATGGGAAATGTTTACAGAAAGCTGCAACACTGAGGGATTTGGGAATCCACATTTGTGACTCACTGGGAGATCGGGAAGGCAAATAGCACACTGGTCTTTATTTCAAAGGTGTGGAGGGGCCCGGGGCTGCACCGGGCTGGACAAAGTCAGTCACTCGAGACACCAGGTTATAGTCCAACAGGTGTATTTGAAATCACAAGCTTTCAGAGCGCTGCCCCTTCATCAGGTGAAGTGGAGGGAATCGCACAGCCTAATGGACTATAACCTGGTGTTATGTGACTTCAGACTTTATTTGGAGTTATAGAGATGTACAGCACAGAAACAGACCCTTCGGTCCAACCCGTCCATGCCGACCAGATATCCCAACCCAATCTAGTCCCACCGCCAGCACCCGGCCCATATCCCTCCAAACCCTTCCTATTCATATACCCATCCAAATGCCTCTTAAATGTTGCAATTGTACCAGCCTCCACCACTTCCTCTGGCAGCTCATTCCATACAGGTCAGGTGAATTGGCCATGCTCAATTGCCCGTAGTGTTAGGTAAGGGGTACATGTAGGGGTATGGGTGGGTTGCGCTTCGGCGGGTCGGTGTGGACTCGTTGGGCCGAAGGGCCTGTTTCCACACTGTAATGTAATGTAATCTAATCTAATGTAATCTAATCTACACGCACCACCCTCTGTGTGAAAAAGTTGCCCCTTAGGTCTCTTTTATATTTTTCCCCTCTCAACCTAAACCCCTCTAGTTCTGGACTCCCCCACCCCAGGGAAAAGACTTTGTCTATTTATCCTATCCATGCCCCTCATGATTTTGTAAACCTCTATAAGGTCAACTCTCAGCCTCCGACGATCCAGGAAAACAGGCCCAGCCTGTTCAGCCTCTCCCTGTAGCTCAAATCCTCCAACCCTGGCAACATCCTTGTAAATCGTTTCTGAACCCTCTCAAGTTTCACAACATCTTTCTGATAGGAAGGAGACCAGAATTGCACGCAATATTCCAATAGTGGCCTAACCAATGTCCTGCATAGCCGCAACATGACCTCCCAACTCCTGTACTCAATATTCTGACCAATAAAGGAAAGCATACCAAACGCTGCCTTCACTATCCTATCTACCTGCAACTCCACTTTCAAGGAGCTATGAACCTGCACTCCAAGGTCCCTTTGTTCAGCAACACTCCCTGGGACCTTACCATTAAGTGTATAAGTCCTGCTAAGATTTGCTTTCCCAAAATACAGCACCTCGCATTCATCTGAATTAAACTCCATCTGCCACTTCTCAGCCCATTGGCCCATCTGGTCCAGATCCTGTTATAATCTGAGGTGACCCTTTCGCTGTCCACTACGCCTCCAATTTTGGGGTCATCTGCAAACTTACTAACTGTACCTCTTATGCTCATATCCAAATCATTTATGTAAATGACAAAAAGTAGAGGACCCAGCACCGATCCTTGTGGCACTCCACTGGTCACAGGCCTCCAGTCTGAAAAACAACCCTCCACCACCCTCCGTCTTCTACCTTCGGGCCAGTTCTGTTTCCAAATGGCTCGTTCTCCCTGAATTCCAAAGGGAATGGCAAATAAAAGTCAGGAGGTTTTACTAAAACTATACAAGGCCATAATGAGACCCCAGCTGGAATACTGTGAAGAGGTTTGGGGCCCCCTTTTCTAAGGAAAGACAGACTGCCACTGGGGGCAGCCCAGAGAAGGTTCACTCGGCTGACCCCGGGGATGGAGGGACTGTCTCATGAGGAGAGGGTGAGTTGGTTGGGCCTGTACTCAATGGGGGTTCAGAGAATGAGAGGTGACCTTAATGAAACATACAAGATTCTTAGGGGCCTTCACTTTTTGGGTTGGTGTGGAGAGGTTGTTGCCCTCTGGGTAAATATAGGACTTAGATTCTCCCAATGGGGGAACCATCCTCTCATCATTGACCCTGTCAAGCCCCTTTAGAATCCTATCTGTTTCAATGAGATCCCAACTCATTCTCTAAACTCCAGGGAGTAGAGCCCCAACCTCTTTATCCTTTGCTCATGAGACCAGGGACTGTCCCAGTGACCCGTCTCTGAGCTGCCTCCCATGAAATAACATCTTCCCTTAAAAAAGGGACCAAGCCTGCTCCCAGTGCTCCCGATGTGGCCTCCCAGCACCCTCTACAGTCACGGTAAGAATTCTCTACTCTTATACTCCAATCCCCTTGAAATAAGGTCCAGCATTCCGTGACCCTTCCTGATTACCTGCTGCTCCCTGGGTGCTAGCTTTCTGTGTTGTGAGACAAGTCCCCCCTAAGTCCCTTTGTGTTGCAGCCTGTTGTTGTTTCTCCCTATTTCAATAATACCCTGTTCATTCCCAAGTGAACAACCTCACATTTTCCCACATTGTGCTCCATTTGCCAACGTTTTGCCCACTTACTGAACTGATTGCTATCTCTTTGTAAACTGCTCGTATACCTCCCACAACCTGCTTTTTCACTGATTTCCATCTGCAAATGTTGTCTTCCAAGGGGAAGGACACAAATTGAAAAGGGGGATGAGGAGCAGAGAGCTTTGGGGGGGTGACAGTTGTGATGAATGTTTGAAGCGGGCAGGACAGTCTGTTTGTCTGCAGTTGGAGAATTGGGTCTATTATGGAGCTACAGAGGGCCGTGGAGGATTTGAGTAATGGAAGCCATTCACTGGGATGGTACTAGAGCTGAACAATTCCAGTACATGGAGAGATTGCAGTTTGATGTGGATAAATGTGTGGTTATCCACTTTGGTGGCAAGAACAGGAAGGCAGATTACCACCTAAATGGAGTCAAGTTAGGTAAAGGGGCAGTACAAAGAGATCTGGGTGTTCTTGTACACCAGTCAATGAAGGTAAGCATGCAGGTACAGCAGGTAGTGAAGAAAGCTAATAGCATGCTGGCCTGGAATATTGTGTGCAGTTCTGGTCTCCAAATTTGAGGAAAGACATTCTGGCTATTGAGGGACTGCAGCATAAGTTCACGAGGTCAATTCCTGGAATGGCGGGATTACCTTACACTGAAAGACTGAAGC
>NW_025214751.1:1664-2729 GCF_004010195.1 Chiloscyllium plagiosum | reverse complement strand
AGAAACTTGTTCACCCAGAGAGTGGTGGCTGTGTGGAATGCTCTGCCCCAGAGTTCAGTGGAGGCTCAGTCTCTGGATTCATTTAAGAAAGAGTTGGATAGAGCTCTCGAGGATAGTGGAATCAAGGGTTATGGAGATAAGGCAGGAACAGGATACTGATTAAGGATGATCAGCCATGATCATATTGAATGGTGGTGCAGGCTCGAAGGGCAGAATGGCCTTCTCCTGCACCTATTGTCTATTGTCTAAATAATTGGAGGAACATCTTTTCTGAAAAAATACTTGGGAGTATTCTCCCTGAGAGGGGAGTGTAAATGGGTTTAAAAGGAAGTGGATAAATATTTGAGGGATAAGAAGTGATGACGATATGGAAGACCAACAGGGGAGTGTGGCCAAGTGCATTACTCTTCAACCGAGCTGTCAGTGTGTCGATGGGTGGAATGTCCTCCTCTGTACGGGAGGTTTGATTTGATTTGATTTATTCCTGTTATGTGAATCGAGGTACAGGCTTTACAGGCAGATTGCCCTCATTTCTGATTCGATGGAGAGAGAGGTGCAAAGGGGCATAAAGATAACAGAAAGCCTGGTGTGGGTAAATGATATTAAAGAATTTAAAACAGGAACAAAGAAGAGAATCTGCATTATGATAGTTCCTTTTACAATCTTTTGGTATGCTGACACATTTCCTCGCGGATGTGTTGGATTTGCATCGTAATCAGTGTAACATCAGGAATACTGCAAACAGGGTCAATCACAGGTCTCCTACAAAATGCAAACTGACCAGCTGTGAACAATGACAGGGTTCAATATTCTTCATGACACGAGGAAAAACACTGGTAGCCTCTGATCAAATAGCCACCTACACACCACAGGCCCCCAGCAAGGACCCCGCGACAATGTCACATTGACAGAACAGTACACCGACAGTGTGGCACTCCCTCAGTTCTGACAGTGCGGCACTCCCTCAGCACTGACCCTTTGACAGTGTGGCACTCCCTCAGCACTGACCCTCTGACAGTGCAGCACTCCCTCAGTACTGACCCTCTGACAGTGCAGCACTCCCTC
>NW_025214751.1:0-1396 GCF_004010195.1 Chiloscyllium plagiosum | reverse complement strand
ACTGACCTTCCGACAGTGTGGCACTCCCTCAGTACTGACCTTCCGACAGTGTGGCACTCCCTCAGTACTGACCTTCCGACAGTGTGGCACTCCCTCAGTACTGACCTTCCGACAGTGTGGCACTCCCTCAGTACTGACCTTCCGACAGTGTGGCACTCCCTCAGTACTGACCTTCCGACAGTGTGGCACTCCCTCAGTACTGACCTTCCGACAGTGTGGCACTCCCTCAGTACTGACCTTCCGACAGTGTGGCACTCCCTCAGTACTGACCTTCCGACAGTGTGGCACTCCCTCAGTACTGACCTTCCGACAGTGTGGCACTCCCTCAGTACTGACCTTCCGACAGTGTGGCACTCCCTCAGTACTGACCTTCCGACAGTGTGGCACTCCCTCAGTACTGACCCTCTGACAGTGTGGCACTCCCTCAGTACTGACCCTCTGACAGTGTGGCACTCCCTCAGTACTGACCTTCCGACAGTGTGGCACTCCCTCAGTACTGACCCTCCGACAGTGCAGCACTCCCTCAGCACTGACCCTCTGACAGTGTGGCACTCCCTCAGTACTGACCCACTGACAGTGCAATACTGTTCTGGCAATAAGGATTGCGTTATATAAATAATGATGCGTGTGACAAATAGGTTAGACCAGAAGAAATGTTTCCCTTGGTGAAGGGATCAATGTCCAGGGGCATAGATTAAGGGGAAGGGGCAGGAGGGTTAGTGGGATGTGAGGAAATACCTTTCCCCCCAGAGGGGGGTGGGGAATCTGGAACTGACTGCCTGTGAGGGTGGGGGAGGCAGGGAGCCTCGCCACACTGAAGGGGGATTTCAATGTACCCTTGAAATGCCAAGGCTGGGGGCCAACTGCTGGGAAATGGGATGAGGGGATTGTGAGGTGGCTGTTTCTCACTGGCACAGACGTGATGGGCAGAAGGGCCTTTATGTGTGCCATCGAGCTCTTTACCTTGGTGTGTAATGATTGGGTCTGCTTGGTATTCGTGAACAGCAGAGGAGCAGTTAGAGGGCGGCATGGTGGCACAGTGGTTAGCACTGCTGCCTCACACGTGGGTTTCCTCCGGGTGCTCCGGTTTCCTCCCACAGTCCAAAGATGTGCAGGGTCAGGTGAATTGGCCATGCTAAATTGCCCATAGTGTTAGGTAAGGGGTAAATGTAGGGGTATGGGTGGGTTTCGCTTCGGCGGGTCGGTGTGGACTTGTTGGGCTGAAGGGCCTGTTTCCACACTGTAATCTAATCTAAATCTAATCTAGAGGTTGGAGGGGCAGAACGTGCTCACCCTGCTCCAGTTTGGGATGTATGTCTGTGTGAGTGTGTCTGTGTGTGCGTGTGTCTGAGTGTGTGTGAGCCTGTGTGTGTGTCTGTGTGTGTGTGTATATGTG
>NW_025214750.1:46935-50105 GCF_004010195.1 Chiloscyllium plagiosum | reverse complement strand
CCGGTTGCGAGCAGGACCCAGTGTGGCGTGACTTCTGAGCCCTGACGTGTTTGCAGGGACGGTCAGCTCTCGGAGATGGAGCAGAGGAGATCGAGACGACCCACGCCTGGGACTTTTGTTGGGGGGGGGGTGCTGGGGGAATGGAGAATGGGATTGCTGTCCAATAGCTCCAACCCCCACCCCCTCCAAGCCACAGAGGGGGGGTTACAGGAGGCTGAATCAGGAGGGGAAAAGAACAGCTGCAGGAAGAGGGATACAGATCGGTGGTGGGGGGGGGGAAGAGGGGGGAATATTTTAACGCAAGGTAGCGACTGGGACACGCTGTCTGAGAGGGCACGGGGGAACCCGATTCAGGAGGAACTTTCGAAAAGTTGGTGGGAGACAGGGAATGGGAGAAATTTGCTGAGGCACGGGACAAGGGCGGGGGAGGTGGGTGGCAGGGGATGAGTGGGATTAATTAGAACACGAACTCTGTCAGAGCTAGTATAGCTACGATGGGCTGAATAGACTTTTAAAGTTGTGCGTTTCCATGACTCAGTGAAATTTTACTCTGCTCTGGTTAAAAACAGGATGTGGGCTTGAACAAAGTTCACAAGCATTGAGCAACTGGATGTTTTGCATTCACATTCTCTCTCTCTCTCTCCCTCTGCGCCCCCCCGCCAACCCCCGATAATTGGTTTCTCTCTTTAAATCTGTCTGTTACTCTCTATCTCTGCCTCGACATTTCTCTCTCTCGCCCTCATTATCACACTTTCTGTCTTTCACACCATTCTATATCTCCATCTCAGCCTGACTCTCTCTCTCTCTCTCTCTCTGTCCCCCTCACTATCACACTATCTCTATCACAGCCTGACTCTCTCTCTCTGTCCCCCTCACTATCACACTATCTCCATCTCAGCCTGACTCTCTCTCTCGCTGTCTCCCTCACTATCACACTATCTATCTCCTACTCCATTGTATACTTGGGACGTCGTGGTGGCTCAGTGGTTAGCACTGCTACTGCACAGCACCAGGGTCCCCGGTTTGATTCCAGCCTTAGGTGACTGTCTGTGTGGAGTTTACACCTTCTCGTCATGTCTGTGTGGGTTTCCTGCCACACTCCAAAGATGCGCAGATCAGGTAAATTGGCTGTGCTAAATTGCCCATAGTGTTAGGTGCATCATTTTGGGGGGAGTGGATACTCTTCGGAGAGTCAGGGTGGACCTGTTGGGCCGAAGGGCCTGTTTCCACACTGTAAGGAATCTAATCTTTCACCTCAGCCTGACTCTACATCTCTTCCTCTGTCTGTCGCAACCTCTCTCTCTCCCTCTCTCTCTCTCTCTCTCTGCCCCATCTCTCTCACTCCGTCTTCCAGACTTTCTGTCTATTTTCCTCCGTCTGTTCATCCTTCTGCGTGTCATCCCTCTCCCCGCCCAACGTCCTGCCCCACCCTTGCCCTGACCCTCCAGCTGTTTGTCTGTGAGTTGATGTGGGCTCCTGGCTGAGAATCCTGGTAGTAATGGCTCAGAACTTGACTAGGCCCGGTCTCTGTCTGCAACTGCTCAGAGCAGAGAGCTGACTGGGGAAAGTGGTTAGAATGTGTGAACTGTGATCGCTGTTTGATGTTCCCCAGTGCGCCAGTGCGTGGGCTGGCTCGGACTGACTTTTGCCTTTCAGTTTGGCGCAAAAGGCGAAGGTGATTTGCGTCTGAATATATCGGAAGGCAAACAGATCACAAGCTCAGGAGTACCTACTCCTCCTTAATGGGCGGAATTTCCCGACAACTCGACTGGTTTCCCCCTCCGCTTCCAATTGGAAAGTTCCTGTGACGTCCCAGATCACGAGATATAGGAGCAAAAGGAAGCCATTCGGCCCATCAAGTCTCCCCCACCATTCAATGAGATGGCTGGTCTGATAACCACCAAGTCAAATTTCCCACAATTCCCCTTCCTGGCTGAAAAAAACCTCTCTCGGCCTTGACTGACCCGGCCTCGCCAGCCCTCTGCGGGAAAGAATCCCCCAGATCCCCTCCCCTCGGAGAGAGAAGGAATCCTCTCTCTGTCTCTGTCTCCGATGGGAGACCCCTTACTCTGAGATGATTCCCCTCTGGGTCTTAGACTCCCCCCCACCACTACACACACCAGAGGGAAACGACCTCCTCCACATCTCCCCTCTGTCCAGTTCCCCTCTTGTACGTGGCTGACGAGGGAAGTTAAGAAACATATAAAGTTAAAAGAGAAAAAGTATAACATTGCAAAGCGCCCCCCACTCCTCTCAACTCCAAAGAGTGTGGGCCCAACCTACTCAAGTTCCCCTCCATCAGGGAGTCCCTCCATCCCCCTTTCCCTGGGACTGCCCTCAGTCTGTCCTCCCTCAGATACAGGGCCCCAAAACTGTTCACTCTGTTCCAGCCGCGCTCTGACTAGTACCTTCTATAGTTTTAGCAAAACCTCCCCACCTTGAAACTCTGGATTCTCTGAAATGAGCATTCCATTTGATACAAACCCATCCCGTGCAAGAAAATCACTCTGCTCCCCTGCACCCCCTGCCCCCCCCCTCCACCCAACCACCTCAGTCTGGCTCTGTTCTGTCTGACTCTGTCCCCTCAGTCCCCACATACCTCCTTCTCTCCTGCACACACTCTCTCTCTCTCTCTCACCATGTCCTGCTGTTGCTGTGGGCTGTAGGAAAGACACTAACCTGTACAGGGTTTGTCTATCCTGATCTCCCCGCTCTCCGCACTGACTGCGTTCCACACCGTACACCGATAGTGGATGGGGTCAGACATTCCCACTGACAGTTTCAGCTCCCCCTTGTTCCCGGAGAGCTGTTCCACCTCCCCATCTGTCTGGTTGGTTCCTAGCGATGTCCAGGTATAGCTGATGTTACTCCCGCTCTCCGCAGAGCAAAGCAGGGTCACATTACAGCCCTCAGCAGTGATGTTCTCAATCAGCTCCACACTGGGCACAGACACGGGCTCTGTATGAACAAGGACAGGCTGTGAGTAACTCCCAGAAACATCCTACTGTCTCCCAACTCCAGACTCACCCCCCAACACCCCCTCACTGAGGGACAGGGACTCAGAGAGACTCCCCACCCCCCACTCACTGAGGGACAGGGACACAGAGAGACTCCCCTCCCCCCTCACTGAGGGACAGGGATACAGAGAGACACCCCCCGCCCCGTCACTG
>NW_025214750.1:44707-46492 GCF_004010195.1 Chiloscyllium plagiosum | reverse complement strand
GAGGTTTATAAAATCATGAGGGGCTTGGATAGGATAAATAGACAAAGTCTTTTCCCTGGGGTGGGGGAGTCCAGAACTAGAGGGGCATAGGTTTAGGGTGAGAGGGGAAAGATATAAAAGGGACCCGAGGGGCAACCTTTTCACCCAGAGGATGGTACGTGTGTGGAATGAGCTGCCAGAGGATGTGGTGGAGGCCGGTACAATTACAGCATTTAAGAGGCATCTGGATGGGTATATGAATAGGAAGGGGGTTTGGAGGGATATGGGCCGGGTGCTGGCAGGTGGGACTAGATTGGGTTGGGATATCTGGTTGGCATGGACGGGTTGGGCCGAAGGGTCTGTTTCCGTGCTGTACATCTCTGTGGCTCTATGACTCTCTGGAATCTCCTTGGTTTTGCGGTAAGAAGTGTTGTTTCACAAATCTTAACTGGGAGTTTTATCCGAGTGGTATTATAGAAGGGAAGGTAACAGATAGGGTCGAGGAAGAAATTGGAAATGGTGGTTCATTTAATTATTCTCTGTTATACTTTAAGAAATAAAGTTGTTAGTAGTTCTTGGCCACTCAGCACCACACTCTCGACTGCACCCACAACGTGTTTGATCTTGGGTTCCATCCTGAAGAAAGATAATCGCGTGGTGGTACGGGTGGACAATCCTTTATCCGAAGTTCCAAAATCCATAAAGCTCCGAAATCCGAAGGTTTACTTTTTGTGAAGTTTGTTTTTTCTCTCGTTGACAAGGTTGCTTGTTAATCCAAGTCGACACCCACTCGACGCGTATCACTCAGATGCGACGTCGGTGGGTGGGGGATGTGGCCCGGCACAGACAGGCCTCAATTCTGTTCCACGGCCTGTTTTACTCAGTAAGCCTGCTCCTCGGGTAAGATTGTTTTTACAAAAATTTCACCGTCAAACTGTCAGCTACTCTGAAGTTCGAAAATTTTCCGACAAACAGCCGGTCCCGACGATTTCGGATGAAGGATCGCCCGCCTGTACTAACGTTAGGTTATTCATCCAGAGACTCCGGAATGTTCTGGAGTCCTGGCTTTGAAACCCACCATGGTAGAATTTGAACTCAACTTAAGAAACATCCAGAAATCAACAATCTGACCGTTGTAGATTATCATTAAACCCTGCCTGGCTCACAAATGTGTCCTTGAAGGCAGGAAATCTGCCTTCCTTCGATGGTCTGGCCGATATGTGACTCCAGGCCCACAGCAATGCTGATCTCACCTGCCAGCTTCAGGCAAGTTATCAGTGAGTAATAAATGCAGGCTTAGCTACGTCCTATTCATGAACTAAAAAATGAGGGCCACGACTGGTCAGTGCGTGTCTGGAAGTCTCCAAGCATTCTCCGAGAAAACGCGTTGCTTCCTTCGTTGGGGTGACGGTGTGGGCTGGACGTTGGATCGCTTCGCTTGTGAACCCAGGAGAGCTGGGCAACTCGTGAAGTGAAATGTTGGGTATTGTTGAGCTGAGTGACGCGATGGTAAAAGAAGGAATTCCACACTTAATGGGTGCTGTAAACCTTTTGATAGTCTGCCTGACAACAGCCCTCTGATTGGTCGAACGGCAGAGTGGGAGAAAAAAAGTCCAGCGCCTGCATCCATTTCTCTCTCTCTCATCCTCTCCCTCTCTCTCTCGTTCTCTTCCTCTCCAACCTTCTCTTGCTGTCTCCCTCTCCCCATTGCCTCTCTTCCTTTCTCTCTATCCTCTCTCCCTCTATCTCCTTCTCTCTCCCTCTCCATCTCTTCGTTTCCCTCTTTCTCTCTCTCATCCCCATCTC
>NW_025214750.1:42147-44099 GCF_004010195.1 Chiloscyllium plagiosum | reverse complement strand
GACCTAAGGGGCAACTTTTTCACCCAGAGGGTGGTACGTGTATGGAATGAGCTGCCAGAGGATGTGGTGGGGGCTGGTACAATTACAGCATTTAAGAGGCATCTGGATGGGTATATGGATAGGAAGGGTTTGGAGGGATATGGGCCGGGTGTTGGCAGGTGGGACTAGATTGGGTTGGGATGTCTGGGTCGGCATGGACGGGTTGGGCCGAAGGGTCTGTTTCCGTGCTGTCCATCTCTACGACACTAATAGCCTTCTGATTGGTCAAGCTGCAGACCATTAAGGAAATCCTGCCCGGCAATAGCCCACTGATTGGTTCCAAGAGACCCAGAGCAGAGGTAAAGGACATCCACAATGTGAAGACAACAAGCATCCATCCATCTCTCTCTCTCTCCTCCCTATCTCCCTCCCACCCTCCCTGCTCCTGGGGAGGTTGGCAGAAAACCTGGGCGTTCGCCCGATAAACCCATCATGTTTCAGGCTGACTGTCACTGTAGGGACAACACCACTGTGGAAATGAAAAGGGCAGCGAGGGAATTAACTTAACAGCTTGTGGACTCGCTGTTTGATCTTCTGAATTTTCTTTACCCTGCCTACGTTATTTCTTCCACCCACGGATTCTGTGTGAAACCGTTTGCCTGTTTTAATTGTGTGTGTGTGTGTGTTTCGGGAGGTTTGAAATGGGGATAGCTTAACTTTCATATCCTTTTCGCAGCCGCGAAAGCTGTCTCACAATGAAAGGGGTTATTTTCTGTTGATTGGTGTGAACTGCTTTTGCCTTGAACAGGAGTCTGTGGGAGGGTGGGGGGTGCAGTTTGATTGGGATTTCTACACTTTGTGACACTTGGCTCAGTTCAGGGGGGAAGTGAGGGACTGCAGATGCTGGAGATCTGAGTCCAGAGAGTGTGGTGCTGGAAAAGCACAGCAGGTCAGGCAGCATCCGAGGACCAGGAGAGTCAACGGTTCAAGCATAAGATTCCTGATGAAGGGCTTATGCTCAAAACGTCAACTCTCCTGCTCCTCGGATACTGCCTGACCGGCTGTGCTTGTCCAGCACCGCATTTTTAGACTCCTGTCTCAGTTCAATCCTGCAAGTACATTTATAAATGCGACAGCTTCTGTAAGTTTACAATGCTCAACTTGAACAGATTGGTCTTTTATTTTCTCTTAACCGCGTGAGGATTTGTTTTATTCACTCATGGGATGTGGGTATCACTGGCTGGGCCCAGTATTCCTTGCCCTGTCCCTAGTTGCCCCCCACCCCACTTGAGAAGGTGGGGGTGAGCTCCCTCCTTGACCCCCAAGTGCTGTGGGTAGACCCACAATGCCCCTGAGGGAGGGGGATTCCAGGATTCTGACCCAGCCACACTGAAGGGACGGCGATATATTCCCCGAGTCGGGATGGTGAGGGGCTCGGAGGGGAACTCGCAGGGGGCTGGTGTTCCCATGTACCTGCTGCCCCTTGTCCTTCTGGATGGAAGTGGCCGTGGGGTTTGGAAGGTGCTGCCTGAGGGTCTTTGGGGAATTTCTGCAGGGCATCTTGTAGCTGGTCCACACCGCTGCTACTGAGCGTCGGTGGGTGAGGGGAGGGAGGGAGGGAGGGGGTGTTTGTGGGTGGGGGGCCAATCCCGCGGTGGGGGGGGTGGGGCTGCTTTGTCCCTGGATGGGGTCAAGCTTCTTGAGTGGTATTGGAGCTGCCCCCATCCAGGGGCAAGTGGGGAGTATTCCCTCACCCTCCTGACCTGTGCTTTGCAGATGGTGGGACAGGCTTTGGGGGAGTCAGGAGGGGAGTTACTGGCTGCAGTATTCCCAGCCTCTGATCTGCTCATGTGGCCTCTGCATTTATATATCTATCAAATCCAGTTGTGTTTTTGGTCAATGGTAATCCCCAGGATGCTGATCGTAGGGGATTCAGTCATTGTCGTGGTATTAATAGTTGGAATGTCTCTTAT
>NW_025214750.1:35785-38524 GCF_004010195.1 Chiloscyllium plagiosum | reverse complement strand
CAGTACTGAGGGAGTGCCGCACTGTGGGAGGGTCAGTACTGAGGGAGTGCCGCACTGTCGGAGGGTCAGTACTGAGGGATTGCTGCACTGTCGGAGGGTCAGTACTGAGGGAGTGCCGCACTGTCGGAGGGTCAGTACTGAGGGAGTGCCGCACTGTCGGGGGGTAAGTACTGAGGGAGTGCCGCACTGTTGGAGGGACAGTACTGAGGGAGCGCCGCACTGTCGGAGGGTCAGTACTGAGGGAGAGCCGCACTGTCGGAGGGACAGTACTGAAGGAGTGCCGCCCTGTCGGAGGGTCAGTACGGAGGCATGTTTTGCGAGGCCCTGTATTTTGAACGAGTGCAGATGTGCGGGTTCACGGTCTGAGTTTGAGAAGTGACAGTCTCCTTGACGATGTGCAGGGGTGTGAGTGCCGGGTCCCCTGCAGCCAATATTCTTTGGCCACCCAACAGGTCCGAAATGGTCTGGTCAGTATTCGTCTGCTCCCAGCATGGTGTGTGCTCTGTGGATTATTGTCACGTGCTCTTGCCCCTTCGTTTCACTGTTTGACACCAGCTAAAACTGAACAGCAGACGAGCTTTTGTTTAAAGAAGCTATTTGTCAATATTCATTACAGATAGAGTGATGAAATTATTCACAGAATTTACAGATGGTGAAACTGAAGCAAGTTACAGGTGAGACTATGAGAAGGTGCCAATGTTGGGGATCCGGCGATTGGGTTCCCTATCGCTGAAGTCAATAGCTGGTGCCTTGGATGGATAGATCCTGTAGAGCAGCTCAGACTGGGCGCGAACGAGAAGACTCCTCATATCAAAACCGCAATAGCTGGAGAAACTCAGCAAGTCTGGCAGCATCCGAGGAGAGAGAGAGAGAGACAGAGACAGTGGCTGGAGGGGGGGGAGGGAGAGAGAGAGAGGGGGAGAGAGAGAGAGAGGGAGAAGGGAGAGAGGGGGAGAGAGCAGGAGGGAGAGAGAGAGAGGGAGAGAGAGATGGGGTGAGGGAGAGAGAGAGAGATGGGGAGAGGAAGAGAGAGAGAGAGAGAGAGCAACAGATTCCCAGAAGCGTTCTGAAGAGTCACTCAACCTGAAATGTCGACTCTGCCTTCTCTCTCGCTGCTGCCAGACCTGCTGGGTTTCTCCAGCGACATCTGTCTTTGGTTCAGATTTCCAGCCTTTGGTTTTTTTTTTAAGGGAAGATTCCCGACTCCTGACTCTGCGGGCGGGTATCCTTCAGTTGCCCAGCTGCATTCCAGACGATGGCTCGCCGTTCTGAGATGTCTCTGGCTTGGAGGAGTGCTGGGGTGGGTAGTTTCCTTCGTCCAGGCACGCTTCCCTCTCTGTGTCAATCATTTTTAGCTGGCTGGCCTGTTACTCCCCGGCCTGTGAACACCAAGGTCATGTATTGGTAATCTGAGAACAGCTCCTCTCCTCCCTGAGATTCTGGTTATTTGTTTGATCTGCTCTGAACTGATATTTTCCCAATAAAACCGGAATGACCTTCACTGTCTCCTGGACACACGGGTGTGTCGGTACGTGCCTGAGCCCAGGTATGGTTCTGTGGCATTCCTATAGAGCCTGCAGTTGTTAGGTCACAGCTTGGAGAGTTGTAGCAGCCTTGCGTCTGGTTACAGTCAGCTGATAAACTGTGGTTTTCTCTCTCTCTCTGGAGCTGTCCTTACAGAGTCACGGCCATGGTTATATTGCTGTCGGTGGGCTCTCGCTCTGCACACATTCCCTGTTGCATTGCCTGCATTGGGACGCTCTGAAAGGCACTTGGTGAAGGGGACGGCTGTCCTTTCTCACACTCAGAGGAAAGGCGTAGCTGTCTCTCTCTCTCTCTCCTTCAGCAGAACAACACAATGGGTCCAGCTGCCAGTCTTTAGGTGATAGTGATCACAACTCCCCCAGCTTGACAATACTCATGGAGAGGGATGGGAGCAGATGGTATAAGAGAGCATTTTTGGTTGTGTGTGTGTGTGGGGGGGGGGGAATCTGTTTTTGTGAGTGTGCATATGTGAAGTTTATGTCTGTATGTGAGTGTTTCTGTATATGTGTACAAGTGATGGTTGTGTGTGTATGTGCTTATGTGCATGTATTGTATATGTGTGCAGTGTTTGTGTTTTATATATATATATATATATATATATACACACCTGTGTGTCTGCGTGCACGTGTGAGAACTGTCAGTATGTGTCGTTTCTGGGTATGGGTGTACCTGGGTGTCATGTTTGTGTATGCACATTTATGTGTGTGTATTTGTGTCTGTTAAGTGTATGTTTGACTGTACATGTCCAAATTTGTGCCGGTGTGTGTTTGTGTATGTGTTTGCACATGCACACGTGTTTATCTGTCTTTGTGCTTATTTGTGTATGCATGTATGTGTGTATTCTGTCTGTACACATGTTTGTACATTTGTGTGTATTTCATCTGTGTTTTTGCCTGGAAAGATGTGTTTGCCTGTGCATGTGTGTGTGAGCATGTTCATATTGGTGACTGAAGTGTACACGTGAGTGTATTTCTGTCTGTACATGTGTGCATATACATATTGGTGTTAGTATATGCGTGTATGTGTGAGTGAGTGAGTGTGTGTGTGGGAGTCTGTGTGAGTGCGAGAGAGTGTGTGTGTCTCTGAGTGTGAGTGAGTGTGTGTATGTGAGTGTGTGTGAGAGAGTGTGGATGTGTGGGTGAGTGAGTGTGTTTGTTCCTGTGTGTGTGAGTGAGTGTGTGAGTGAGTGTTTGT
>NW_025214750.1:27822-35379 GCF_004010195.1 Chiloscyllium plagiosum | reverse complement strand
ATGTGTGTTGTCCGTGTGTGTGGTCCCCGTGTGTGTGTGTGTGAGTGTATGTGTGTGTGTGTATGAGCGCGTGTGTGTGTATGATGTGATGTGATGTACTGTAAAGACAGCATGGATAGGCAAAGGAAGCACAAAGGGTGAGCTGAGGCAGTGTCCCTGGTTTGACCTTGACCACGGTGGGGAGAGTGTTTTCCCCTTGATTGTCCAGCCCAGACTGCTCAGTTCCAAGGCAGCGGTGACCTTTGCTCTCCTGCTGGATTTAGTTGCCTTCCTGCGTCTCATCTCGGTTTGTCCGCTGCACCACTGCGTAAACTGTGTACGGCTGCTCCGAGCCTGTGTTACCATCCTGCAAATGTCAAAGAATGGGAGATGAGAAACAACACTCGAGGTTGGGACGGCCTCCGTCCTGTCCTGACCCCGAGCTCAATTTCTGATCACACCTTGCCTGGGGCTAAGGGGATCTACTGCTCCCCTTGTAATGCCCCACTTCACTCCCTCTGCTGCAACGGTATGGAAAATCTGTCAAACCTCAGGACAATCTGCCATCGGCCGCCCTCCCCCAGTTCACCCCAAACACATGGGGGTGTCCCCTGACTCATTCCCCAAACCTCTCACCATCTGTGGAACGGTGCAACAAAGGGAACGATACCCTTTAGTCCAGGAATAGCCACTGGTGTCAGACCGTGTGTGTTTGTTTGTGTGTCCCCAAGTCAGATGGCTCTCCAACCTTCCTCCATGCACCATCATGTTCGATAACGTCTGCTCCTGTTCACTCACAAGCGGGTAGACCTCACGATGCTACATGGTGCCAGTGATGGGGGAGGGGGGGGGGGGGGGGAATGCACAGAACCGGACTCAGGAGCCTGAAGCTGGTAAACCACACTTGGCACTCCAATCCATACCCCGACATGAGGGAAAATACCCAAAGAAAAACTCCAAAGTGACAGGGACCAATCGAGAACCTGTCTGTCTCTGTCTTAAACCCACCCAGTGCCTTGCCCTCCCCAGGCCTCTGGGTCCCACAGATTCCCCACCCCCCCTCCACCTGAAGAAATTCCTCCCCATCTCAGTCCTATAGGGTGGTCCCTTCACTCTGAGGCTGTGCCTAGTCTCCCCTCCTGGTGGAAACATCTTCCCCACGTCCCCTCTATCCAGGCGCCTCAGTATTCTCTCAGTTGCAATCAGATTCCCAACCCCCTCCCAGACTCCATTGAGCACAGACCCAAAGCCCTCAACCCCTCCTCATATGACAAGCCCTTCATCCCTAGGATCGTTCTTATAAACTTCCTCTGGAGCCCCACCCCCCCCCCCCCCCCCCCCCACAAGGCCCCCACATTTCTCAAGATGGGAGCAGGGGTCAGGTCAGTGGATATTTCCAAAAGGTTTAGAATTTCTTAAGTGTGTACAAGACAATTTTCTGATTCAGTATGTGGATGTACCTACTAGAGAAGGTGCAAATCTTGACCTACTCTTGGGAAATAAGGCAGGGCAGGTGACTGAGGTGTCAGTGGGGGGGGCACTTTGGGGCCAGTGACCATAATGCCATTAGATTTAAAATAGTGATGGAAAAGGATAGACCAGATCTAAAAGTTGAAGTTTTTGACGGTATTAGGCAAGATCTTTCGAAACCTGATTGGAGGCAGATGTTTGCAGGTAAAGGGACGGCTGGAAAATGGGAAGCCTTCAGAAATGAGATAACGAGAATCCAGAGAAAGTACATTCCTGTCAGGGTGAAAGGGAAGGCTGGTAGGTATAGGGAATGCTGGATGACTAACGAAATTGAGGGTTTGGTTAAGAAAAAGAAAGAAGCATATGTCAGGTATAGACAGGACAGATCGAGTGAATCCTTAGAAGAGTATAAAGGAAGTAGGAGTATACTTAAGAGGGAAATCAGGAGGGCAAAATGGGGACATGAGATAGCTTTGGCAAATAGAATTAAGGAGAATCCAAAGGGTTTTTACAAATACGTTAAGGACAAAAGGGTAACTGGGAGAAAATAGGGCCCCTCAAAGATCAGCAAGGCGGCCATTGTGTGGAACCGCAGAAAATGGGGGAGATACTAAATGAGTATTTTGCATCAGCATTTACTGTGGAAAAGGATATGGAAGACATAGACTGTAGGGAAATAGATGGTGACATCTTGCAAAATGTCCAGATTACAGAGGAGGAAGTGCTGGATATCTTGAAACGGTTAAAAGTGGATAAATCCCCAGGACCTGATCAGGTGTACCCGAGAACCTGTAGGAAGCTAGAGAAGTGATTGCTGGGCATCTTGCTGAGATATTTGTATCATCGATAGTCACCGGTGAGGTGCCGGTAGACTGAGGTTGGCAAACGTGATGCCACTGTTTAAGAAGGGTGGTAAAGACAAGCCAGGGAACTATAGACCGGTGAGCCTGACCTCAGTGGTGGGCAAGTTGTTGGAGGGAATCCTGAGGGACAGGGTGTACGAGTATTTGGAAAGGCAAGGACTGATTAGGGATAGTCAACATGGCTTTGTGCGTGGGAAATGATGTCTCACAAACTTGATTGAGTTTTTTGAAGAAGTAACAAAGAGGATTGATGAGGGCAGAGCAGTAGATGTGATGTATATAGACTTCAGTAAGGCGTTTGACAGGGTTCTTCATGTGAGACTGATGAGCAAGGTTAGATCTCATGGAATACAGGGAGAACTAGCCATTTGGATACAGAACTGGCTCAAAGGTAGAAGACAGAGGGTGGTGGTGGAGTGTTGTTTTTCAGACTGGAGGCCTGTGACCAGTGGAGTGCCACAGGGATCGGTGCTTCTACCCTAACCTGCAATCCACCCTAACCTGCATATCCCTGAGCACTATGGGGCAATTTAGCATGGCCAATCCACCCTAACCTACACATCCCTGAGCACTATGGGGCAATTTAGCATGGCCAATCCACCCTAACCTACACATCCCTGAACACTATGGGGCAATTTAGCATGGCCAATCCACCCTAACCTACACATCCCTGAACACTGTGGGACAATTTAGCACGGCCAATCCACCCTAACCTACACATCCCTGAACACTATGGGGTAATTTAGCATGGCCATTCCACCCTAACCTGCACATCTTTAGACTGTGGGAGGAAATAGAAGCACACGCAGACACGGGGAGAATGTGTAAACTCCCACTCAGACAGTCACCAGAGGCTGGAATCGAACCTGGGACCCTGGTGCTGTGAGGCAGCAGTGCTCACCACTGAGCCACTGTGCCACCTTCTCCAAGGAGACCAGGCAACAATCATGGTCCCAGCCAGCCATGCCCAGGTCCCCTGGATGTGTAATAAGGCCAAATTAATCGAGAGCATCTGGAGAGGGAGCAGAAGAGGTTTACCAGGACGCTGCCTAGATTAGAGGGTCTGAGCTATAAGGAGAGATGGAAAAACTCCTGGAACGGTAGAGGCTGAGGGGAGACTTGATAGAAGTCTATGAGAGGCATAGATAGGGTTGATGGTCAGAATTCTTGTTTTCCCGAGTTGAAATGTCTCATACATTTAAGGTGAGAAGGGAGATGTGATGGGCATGTTTTTGTTTAAACACAGAGAGTGGTAGGAGTGTGGATCGTGCTGCCCCGGTGTGGTGGTGGTGGGGACAGGTACGATAGGGGGGATTTAAGGGCTTTTAGATAAGTACATGAGTATGCAAAGGATGGAGAGTATGGACCAAGAGCAGGTAGGGAGATTAGTTTAACTTGGCTTGACAGCCAGCACAATATTGTGGGCCGAAGGGCCTGTTCCTGTGCGGTACAGTTCTATGTTCGATTACAATCGTGTTGAGGCACCTTCAAGTGGGACTCAGAATCCCTACAGCGTGGAAACAGGCCATTTGGCCCACCAAGTCCACACTGTCCCTCTGCAGAGCGTCCCACCCAATCTCTGCCACCCTGAATTTCCCACTGCTAACCCACCTAGCTTGCACATCCCTGGACACTCTGGACAATTTAACAACCCACCCTGAGCTGCACAGCTTTGGACTGTGGGAGGAGACGGGAGCACCCGGAGGAAACCCACGCAGACACGGGGAGAAGGTGCAAACTCCAGACGGACAGTCGCCCCCGAGGGTGGGATCGAACCCGGGTGCCTGGCGCGGTGAGGCAGCAGCGCTAACCACTGAGCCCATCGTGCCGCCCTGGGACATGTTAGATGGAGAACAATTGGATTCAATCGCATTTGCACATTCAATGTTCACTTTGAGGTATTTCTAATCAATCATTTTGAGAAGTTAGGTATATTTCTGGAGGAGGTGGAACTTGAACCCAGGCCTCCTGGCTCAAAGGTAGGGACACTACCACTGCATTCATCAAGCGAATTCCTTCCAATTTAGTTCATTATTGATCATGGCAGCAGACCTGATGCAGAGGTCAGTGTGCCGACCTGTGAACCAGGCGAAAGTGAGGACTGCAGATCAGAGGTAGAGATCAGTGTGGTGCTGGAAAAGCACAGCAGGTCAGGCAGCATCCGAGGAGCAGGCAAAATCGACGTTTCGGGCAAAAGTCCTTCCTGATGAAGGGCTCCTCCCTGAGCCGTCGATTCTCCTGCTCCTCGGATGCTGCCTGACCTGCTGTGCTTTTCCAGCACCACACTGATCTCTACCTCTGAACCAGGTCAGCCTGGGTTCAAGTCCCACCTCCTCCAAGTACCAGAGGAATACCCAGCATTTAAACAAGCCGGACTCAGGGCAGACTTAAATCATTTCCTCAACGCTGGGTATGGCCAGCGGGCGGTGGAGCCCGGGATCTTGCTGTGCCTTGGCGTGGGCAGCAGGATTGAAAACCACCAGATCATTACTCACGTAGTTGTTGGGGACGGTGGGGACTCGTGTGGACTGATCAGGCAGCATTTGTTCTGAAACGAGAGAGAGAGTGAGATTACTGAGTGAATAAATGATGCCAAGTCCAGTCTGAATACCCGCATGTCAGCAGCATGAAGCTTGAATATGATACTGTGTGTGTTGTCACTGATGGGAGACATGACAGAATCAAATGTCCTGTGACCGTCTACTTGTGATGAAGATTGATTGATTACCTCCTAGGTTTCTATTTCTTGCTTTTTGAACTTTCACGCAGATAATGGTGATGATGATGATGATGATGATGATGGAAAAAACAGTGTACAAAACAATACTTAAACCTCCCACAGACTGAGAACCTGCAAGACAGGGAACAGAACAAAACAGTTACCAAACACATTTCAAATCAGAGAAAGACAGAAGCGATGTCACAGAAATGAAGAGGTGTTATATTGCGAAGGGAATAAAAGTCGAAATGGGGAATGAGAGCAGAGGGATCACCAGGTGGGGGTTACTGACGGCAGGGTTACAGATCACCATGACCAGTCAACGCAGGCAACCCAGGACACAGCAGGGAGCAAGACAGGGACTCGGGAGAATCTCCACACGAGTGCATTGAAAACCACAGAGGGTACAATGAACTAGGAGTTCATGCTTGAAACGTCGACTCTCCTGCTCCACGGAGGCTGCCAGAGCGGCTGTGCTTATCCTGCAACACATCCTCGACTCTGATCCTCAGCATCTCCAGCTCTCACTACCTCTGAGTTAACCTGAACCTTGGGAGAACAAAGATGGAGCGATATATCCCTCAGTCAGACCACACTTGGAGCACCGTGCTCAGTTCTGGTCTCCGTATCCCTCAGTTAGACCACACTTGGAGCACCGTGCACAGTTCTGGTCTCCGTATCCCTCAGTTAGACCACACTTGGAGCACCGTGCACAGTTCTGGTCTCCGTATCCCTCAGTTAGACCACACTCGGAGCACCGTGCACAGTTGTGGTCATATCCCTCAGTTAGACCACACTTGGAGCACCGTGCACAGTTCTGGTCTCCGTATCCCTCAGTTAGACCACACTTGGAGTACCGTGCACAGTTCTGGTCTCCGTATCCCTCAGTTAGACCACACTTGGAGCACCGTGCAGAGTTCTGGTCTCTGTATCCCTCAGTTAGACCACACTTGGAGCACCGTGCACAGTTCTGCTCTCTGTATCCCCCAGTTAGACCACACTTGGAGCACCGTGCACAGTTCTGGTCTCCGTATCCCTCAGTTAGACCACACTCGGAGCACTGTGTACAGTTCTGGTCTCCGTATCCCTCAGTTAGACCACACTTGGAGCACCGTGCACAGTTCTGGTCTCCGTATCCCTCAGTTAGACTACACTCGGAGCACGGTGTAAGTTCTGGTCTCCGTATCCCTCAGTTAGACCACACTTGGAGCACCGTGCACAGTTCTGGTCTCCGTATCCCTCAGTTAGACTACACTCGGAGGACCGTGTACAGTTCTGGTCTCCGTATCCCTCAGTTAGACCACACTTGGAGCACCGTGCACAGTTCTGGTCTCTGTATCCCCCAGTTAGACCACACTTGGAGCACCGTGCACAGTTCTGGTCTCCGTATCCCTCAGTTAGACTACACTTGGAGCACCGTGCACAGTTCTGGTCTCCATATCCCCCAGTTAGACCACACTTGGAGCACCGTGCACAGTTCTGGTCTCCGTATCCCTTCGTCAGACTACATGGAGTACTGAGCACAGTGTGTTCATGGCTCATGACCAATGTCAGGTTGTAAATGAACAGTTGATGAATGGTGTTTGTCATCAGCAGAAATATTTCCGAATGGCTGAACTAAGAGGCACTGCTTTCATATTTAAATTACGTTACCTCATCTAAGAGTCTCCATCTGCTCTCTCCGGTCCCCTCAGTAGATTGAAGACTGACCGAGTCAGACAAAAACACTTTAATCTCTAGGGAATACATTGGTCTGATCATCTCTCCCTGGAATGTATATTTTGTGGATTCCAGCAGTTCACCCTCCTTCTATTTCTGCTGGTCATTCTTCAAGCTTTGGAGATGCTGGTGTTGGACTGGGGTGTACAAAATTAAAAATCACACGACGCCAGGTTATAGTCCAACAGGTTTAATTGGAAACACACTAGCTTTCCGAGCGACGCTCCTTCATCCGGTGGTTGTCATGACACAACCTGATGTTGTGTGATTTTTAACTCTTCAAACATCCATCTGTGGACTGTAGGACAGACACTGACCTGTACAGGGTGGGTCTATCCTGATCTCCCCGCTCTCCGCACTGACTGCGTTCCACACCGTACACCGATAGTGGATGGGGTCAGACATTCCCACTGACAGTTTCAGCTCCCCCTTGTTCCCGGAGAGCTGTTCCACCTCCCCATCTGTCTGGTTGGTTCCTAGCGATGTCCAGGTATAGCTGATGTTACTCCCGCTCTCCGCAGAGCAAAGCAGGGTCACATTACAGCCCTCAGCAGTGATGTTCTCAATCAGCTCCACACTGGGCACAGACACGGGCTCTGTATGAACAAGGACAGGCTGTGAGTAACTCCCAGAAACATCCTACTGTCTCCCAACTCCAGACTCACCCCCCAACACCCCCTCACTGAGGGACAGGGACTCAGAGAGACTCCCCACCCCCCACTCACTGAGGGACAGGGACACAGAGAGACTCCCCTCCCCCCTCACTGAGGGACAGGGATACAGAGAGACACCCCCCGCCCGTCACTG